>NC_046157.1:145001198-145256198 GCF_011064425.1 Rattus rattus
TCTGAGTTATATAGTGGCAAATTGAAGGGACTTTGTCACTTCTGAACACTTGGTAATGGTGTACAGAGCAAATGAGCTAATTTGAACCTATGCGTTTTCTTTCTCTTGACCCAGATGTCTAGTTTGCCATTTGGGAGGCTTGTCTTGGGTTTGAAATGGCATCTACTCTTTCCATCCTTTTAGCCAACCAGATATAAACAAATGCCTACTCTACCTGGGCCACTCTGGATGCTGGCAATTTAATTCAAATGCAAATGCATGAGGATGCAATGTTAAATGTTAAAATGTAAATAATGTCTTTAACTTTTTTCTTATATTTACATATCTACATATGTGCATGCAGGCATGAGGAGACAGGTGATCAGTCACTTCTCTCCATCCACCTTGTAGGTTATGGTGATCTGATTACTCAAGTTGTCAGGTGTGGTGGCAGGTGTCCTCTGAGCTATCTCAGTAGCCCTGTTTTCTCATGGTTTTTTAGGGATCCATCTCAGTATTCACCTTTGACTACATACTGAGGAGGGAGAGAACAAAGTTTGACCATGTGAAACATTATCAGAGGAGTTTCTGCCATCCCTATGCATCCCTAGTGGGCATCCAAAATAGAATAGCCACTCAGGCAAAAAGTGGGCTTTTTCTTACAAAATAAATCACAAGGGTACCATAGGGCCTGGCAACTCCACACTTAAGTATTTACCTATCAGAAATGAAAACCAATAATCATAAGAACACGTTAACATAAATGTTTCTGGCAACATTATTCATAATCGCCCAAAGCTGGAAACAACCCAAATATATCCCCAAAAGTGACTGAAAGCATCCACATGTTAGAATAATATTCTGTTATAAAAAGAAAAAATAATGAAATGTGTGGATATAAATGATTCTCGGGAACATTAAGTAAAGTGAAAGAAGCAGACTCGAGAGATTAATGCTATACTTACTGCGTCAGTTCTATGGTCCTCTTGAAAATGCAAAGCTTTAAGGGTCAGCATGCAAATCAGTAACTGGCAAAGGGTTTGGGAGAGGGAAAGTTGGAGGTTTGACTACAAAGGAAATTTTAATGTAGCAGCCCTAATCTATTCCCTTGCAGTTGTATGCTATATGTTTGTCAAACTTATATTAACAGTACGCCAAGATTTTCTTAAAGCAAACTATAAACAAAACTTTAGCTGGACATGGTACACACCTATAATCCTACAGCTTGGAATGCGGAGACAAGGGGACTTAGTTTGAGGTTAGTTTATGCTTCAGAGCAAGACCTGGTCTCAAATAAATTAATAGACAAATGTAGAGCCACACTGCCACTAAAATGAGGTGATTAGCTAAATCCCCTGGTTTTAGGAGAAAAACTGAAGGGATCAGAAGTGCAGGACCAGCAGCCCTAAGAAATACAGCAGCAGGAAGGGTACAAGGGAAGAATAAGGACAGAATCCTCTGAGAGTGTCTAACCCTCAGGGTACAGATCTCACAGAATCCCTAAGTAAAAATATCATCACTGTGTTTAAGAACCAGCTTTGAAGCTGGAAAGATGATGGTTCCGCAGTTAAGAGCACTGACTGCTATTCCAGAGGTTCTGAATTCAATTCCCAGCAACTACATGGTGGCTCACAACCATCTGTAATGAGATTTAATGCCCTCTTCTGGTGTGTCTGAACACAGCTACATTGTACTCATATACATAAAATGGGGGAAAAAGTATCTTTTCTTAAAGGATCAGCTTCAAGTTATGAAAGATAAAGTCATTTCTGTGTTGTGCATGGGTTTCAGATGTAGGGAGGCAATGAACAAAGCATGCATGTGCATGTGCATGTATAAAATTGCTTTTAAAGGATCTTCACATTTCCTTCAGTGTCCCATGTAATCCTCCTATGAAAATATAATCGTAATAAAGTTTAAAGATGAAATTTTGAACCCTTTAACATCTCCTCCCTTTAACATCTATTGGTATTTCTATAATTTACTAGTGGACAACTGGTCTACCCAATACCAAAAAGACAAAGTGGATGTGGATTTTAGATGGGGACAGGATCTGAGAGCACAGCAGTCTCACTTGAATGATATAGATTGGTTATAAAAGTGAAGACTTTTGCTAGCCCAGTGGGGCAACATGGAGCTCAGCTAACACTCCTCTCATCCTAAAGATGAGAAACAACGTGGCTGAAGTGTGTACAACAGCTGTCCCAAAGCTAAGTGTCAAATTCTACAATCTATAATTCTGCTATACAGTACTCTCAGTACATTTTTCCAAACAACAACAACAAAAATAGTTAGCTATTTCCAAAAAAGGAACAATACATAGCTTAAACAGTATGTAACAAAATAGGGAAAACCTATGTATTTCTGGTATTTTGTTAAAATGATAAGGTTCTTCTTAAACAGAATTCTGTTACTAATAACTACAGTTTTATATTCCAGAACTCACTCAAGTAGAAAAATAAATAATTGAGTCTCTTTCTCACCTCTAGTAACAAGAATGTCACATCAGTACCAAGGAAGCCAGAGCCATGGGCACTGTGCTATACTCTCAGATATTTCATTGGGTTTTAAGGTTTGCATTCTACCCAGTGGCCTGCTGTGTCATCAAATCTCCCTTCTTGGAATTATTAATTCATTGCTTCACACAGAAGCATCCCTCCAAAACAGTGCTTTAGCTCTAGAAAGAGATTCTTAAGGAATCAAGAATGACATTAAAGAAGTTGCAGGAAGTGGGAGAGGTTAGTCTACCTTTAAATAAAAAATGTATCCTTTTCATTTGGTTGAGTATTAGAAACCACAACATATTGTGTTAAAAGGTTTGTAATATATAATTGTGGCTCGCTGTCCAAATGAATGCACTGTGGATCAATACGAATACTTCTTTGTGAGCTTGCATGCATGTTTCTTACTTTATAAAACCTGTAAGAACAAAGCATAATGAAAGAACTTAATGTGTACCAGTAAAAAGAAATGCTATCTTTCCAGTATTGCCTGATGACCATCCTTCCATAAGCAGAGAATTCAATTCATTTAGTCCTTATAAAGATCAACACTAGGGGACTGAGGACATGGGAATCAGTAAAGTGCTTACTGTGAGAGCATGCAGTCTTGAGTCTGAATCCCCCACCACTCACATAAAAGTCAAGTGTGGCCGTATACGACTAAAACCTATCCCTTTGGCAGGAGGATCGATGAGGTTTTCTGGCCATCCAGTAATGGTCTAGCCAGTGATAAGGCAAGCTTCAAGTTCAGCGGCCTCCTTGGTCACACACACACACACACACACACACACACACACAGAGAGAGAGAGAGAGAGAGAGAGAGAGAGGCAGAGAGAGAGAGACCGAGACAGAGGAGAGACAGAGAAAGACAGAGATACACACGGACACATACACACATGCCATTAGAATAATTCCTCCACATCCCTTTTGTTTTCTTCTAACTCCACATATTTTAAATATTTTTATTAATTCCTTAAGAATTTTATACAATGTATTTTGATCCTATTCACCCCTCTTACCCAGCTCCTTCCAGATCAATCTCCCCTTCCCAACTCACCCAACTTCATGTTCTTTCTTTTAAAAAAACAAGCATTACCCAGATACTCTTGGACACGAGGTGTCTTAGTCTGGCTTTCTATTCCTACACAAACATCATGACCAAGAAGCAAGTTGGGGAGGGAAGGGTTTATTCAGCTTTCTTCCATGTTGCTGTTCATCACCAAAGGAAGTCAGGACTGGAACTCAAGCAGGTCAGGAAGCAGGAACTGATACAGAGGCCAAGGAGGGATGTTACTTACTGGCTTGCTTCCCCTGGCTTGCTCAGCTTGCTCTTATAGACCCCAGTACTACCAGCCCAGGGATGGCACCGCCCACAATAGGATGGGTCCTCCCCCTTTGATCACTAGTTGAGAAAATGCCTTACAGCTGGGTCTCATGGAGGCATTTCCTCAACGGAGGCTCCTTTCTCTGTGATAACTCCAGCTTGTGTCAAGTTGTCACACAAAACCAGCCAGTACACGGGGCCTGCCCTGGAGCATAGTAAACCTACTAGGAGTCACATCTTGAGACAAAAGTGACTCTCCCTCTTCAAGCAGTTAGCAAATGCCAAAAACTTCTCAGAGATAAATAAAACAAAAGGCCTTTTGAAGAAGCCTTATGAACACCTACTACTGTGGAAGCTTCTTAAAACATACAACTATGTCATTTCACACATTTCTGTTAGGAATTCACAGGTGCCACTCCACTGAATAAGGCAGTAATTTGAAGTGGCAGACATTATGGGTAAGGTAAATCTCCTCTGGTGGACTCACTGAAGGCAGGGAGGAGCCGAAGCTCAGGCACAGGGATGCGTTTACATGTTTTATCTTGTCTGTGTCCTCACAGTAAAGGACACCATCCTTCTATGTCTATCTCCTTCACTGCTGTGTATCTCCAAGGTCTGTCACTTGTGAACTGACACTCACCCCTTACACACACACACACACACACACACACACACACACACACACACACAAATCAACAAACAAACAAAACACACCTGGGCTAAACATCCCACAAAGCTTATTGCCCAATTAGAACTTCTGTGATTGTGGGAAGCTAAAATGTTACAGGTTGGGGAGCTAAATTCTACTGAACTAGCTTTAACCCCCTAAATTGCCATTTATAACCACTTGTGTGGGTAATAAAGTCCTTCTGGTGCGACCTAACATACCTGGGACTGTTATGTAAATTTTTTGCAATGTACAAACAAGACCCCTGACCTCCACCAACCCAAAGACTGAAAATGTCATCAGAGAGTACCTGACGCACAATTTTTCTACTTGGCTGTCACACACCTGGCTGTTTTCACAAATGTATTTTAGAAGTGTCTTGTTTACAATTTTCTCTGGTTTGTTACTATAAAAATGTTCATGAAACTCTTAGCGCCTGGGAACACAGTATTTGTGGTGACCTGCATCTGTGTTCCAAGGCTGCGGGCGGTCACATTTGACTCCAGAATAAACTATCTCATATTCACGTTGAGCAGAAAGATAGCTGTGTTCTTGCATCAACACAGTAAGTGGTCTTTGTGAATAGAATTAATAAATTGATCATTAAGGTCAAAATACATGGATGTTTATTAGACTTCTACGTTTTTTAAAGCAAAAAGATTAAGACATTTGTCATCATAATCAAATGAAAGGAATTTTTGTTATTGCAGGTTGAACATACATTTGGGATACACTATTTATACCCCATTGGCTTTAAGACCCTGAAAACAGCTATCTCTACCAATATTTCTAAGAATCATTACTCTTTTTAGGTATTAATAGCTTTAAATACAAAGCTGTATCACATTTTGACAGAAGGCCACCATCAAATGTGTGTGAATTAGGCCTGCACACAAACCTAGCCTGACAGCAGATACCAAGGCAAGACGAGAATTCATTCCAGTTTATCATTTAATACTTTGGGGGAAGCACTCTGCTGGAAGACTTTTAATGTTCTTTTTGGTATTCAATCACAGAACTGTCTGAAGAGGATGTTGTGATTTGGGTAATAATTTTCTCAAACACATTTACATCCCTAATTTCTTTTGGAGTTGAGTCAATCAGCATGCGATTTGCAATGCACCTGGAGGCAACTTGTTGAAGGTTTCTTTCTTTCTTTCTCTTTTTTTTTTCCTTCCCTTTACTTTCTTTCCAGAAAGTTAAGAACTACTCAACATCCATTTTCACTTGAACTGCCTGTAAATACCTCCCGAAATCCCCAAGCTCTACAGAGGAAGAACAAAGGAAAAAGCCATTTTCAGCTGGTGCTTTGTGCACTCTGTATTCTGCAGGCTGGAGAACAGAGCAGAGGAGACTCAGCTCTCCCCGGAGTCTCTCTCTGGAATGGAGAGAAGAGGCTGTTTTCACATGTGCAGATGCAAAGAGCCCCAGCAGCCATGCTTCAGGGATACTGCCTCTCGGATGTCCCCTTGGTCATTCACTCATGTGGTGACTGAAAAAAAATGGAGCAATTAGTTTACTCTTTAATGACTAATTAAGCATTTAACATTCAAATTTTCTGGCTTGATTATATTCCCTCTCTTTCCTGGTGTACTCTGAGATCCTAAACCTTTCTCCCAGTTCTCATGGCAAGACGTCATATCCAGACTGGATACAGAGGGGTTTCTTGAGGAAGAAGAGGAAACCAAGAAGGGGGTGGGAAGGATAAAGGCAAAACCCATCATGTGTTTTTAGTCCATTTCCTATGTTCCTGACACAATGCCACAGATTGGGAAAGTTTTTAAAAAAGAGATTAGCTTTGACTTAGGTCTCTAGATGTTTGTGGTAATGAATCCTTATCATCACGACTCTGTAAATTCTCCTGAGGGAAGAGAGTCTCGATGATGGATTGATTGCCTAGATTAGGGTGGTCTGTGAGCATGTCTGAGGGAGATTGTCTTGACTTAACTGAAGGGGAAAGACTCAGCCTAAAGTGGGCTTGGTCCCCTGCACTGTATGAGAGTGGAGAAATCCATCTGGGCACTAAGCATGCATGTGTGCACGCATGTCTCTCTGATCTTGACTATAGGTTCGCCTAGCTGTTTCAAGTTCCTTCTGTCTTGACTACAATGAATACAAAGAATACTTCCAATATTCTGGGATTGTGCACGAAAATAAACCCTTTCTCTCCTAAGTGGCTTCTGTTGGGATATTTGACCAGAGAAACAGAAGTTGTAAGAGATCACTGCTGGCTACAGCCTTCTTATCACAGGGTCCAGAGGCAATGTAGGGTACCACATGGTACCAAATGTGCACGTTCTCTAGACCTTCTCACTTCTCAATCATGACAACTTATCTGATCCATAATGACCTACAAAGGACTCAACTCCAAACAGTTGTTTCTAACCCAACAGGAATGTTTGAAGGAGACATAGCTATGCCAAAGTTCTTGTAATATGCCTATTTCTGCTCAAGTATCTATGTGATGTGACCACTGCCTATCTTTCTGGCTTTGACACAGACATGAATTTTGATGTCTGATGATTCTAGCACAATTTTTCATTCTAAGACTGTGTTCTTCATTTCCCTCTTGCCCCTGTCTTGACTCCTGCTCATCCCTCCCCTAGACCTCTCAGCCTATTTCAATCTTGTCCATACTTAACATGCAATCTCAAGTCAATAACACATTAGCCTTTTTGCTTCTGACTCCCACCTAAATAAAACCAGATGAGACTTTAATTAATTATCAGAGCTGTCCCAGAAAACAGTGAACTTAATTCATGAGGATGGAAGATGATGACCTGGGGATATAGACTCAGGAAATAATGAAATGAAGATGGTTCCACCCTTCCCCAAAAAGGAGAGAAAAAGACTGAGAAGGAGGCTATAAATACATGGCCCTCACAGAAACAGTCAGTGGAGATACCTTGCAATGTGCAGCCAAGAGATAATCAAGAATAGAGAAACTGCAAGCCAGGGAGATGGCTCCATGGATAAAAGTACTTGCTGTGAAAACCAGACGCCCAAGGACACTCCATAAAACCCATGTAAAGATGAAAGGAAGGAGCCGACTCTACAAAGTTGTCCTCACACCCCCACATAGTCCATGGTGTATGCAAATGAACCCCACATACACACAGTACCCCCCCACAACACCAATCTTACATTTTACTTGCACTAACTTCACACTAACACCGTTTTGTGTGGTATAAGCATTACCTGCTGGTGTTAATTCCAAAGATGGGAGGAGAAAGACCATTAATCCAAATCATCATTAATTTAAGTTAATTTAATTGGTTAAAGCAAACATTTTTATTCATGTATGTAGGTTGCCCCTAAGGTGAGGTTTGCATGGTCAGCATTGGATGTGAGCAAAGCAAGACTTTTATAGCTCAGGGGTAGAGGGGTTCCAAATGGGGGATTCGATTAACAAAATAGTTGAGATTACAGAAGCAGAACATCGTAACAAGTGAGTACTAATGACCTCCTGAAACGAAGACCTGGTTGTAAGATGAGTATAACAAGCTCGTCATAACAACAAGGAGCTCTAACAAAGCAGTTAGAGGTGGTAATTCAACCTTCTGAAACAAAAGTAGGGTTGCAAGATGGTTATAAACAACTTCTTAAAACATAGACATCATTGCCATTCCTGGAACAGGCAGTACAGAGCCACTGGTCATTCAAGATAGAGGTGGGGCATGGCCTAACTCTCGAGGTTTAATCATGAACAGGAATGAACCTTATTCTTTTTACTATCAGATGGCTTTGAAAACTAAGGTGGAGGCAGGTTGGTTCTTCTGTTGTGCCAAGTCGAGTGGTCTACAGAATCCCGGTAACTTTGAAAAATTACCAATCTAAGCATTGCTATGAAGAATTGTGTAAATGTATATAACATCTACAACCAATTGACTTTATGTATACGATTGACTTTAATGCTATGAGTGGGCCGCAGCCAAGTAGGTGAAGGAACTCCTAGAATTGAAGGTTTATTAAGGAAGAAATTCTGACAAAACAGTGTAGCATTAATTCCTGATTGAGTTCTTAGCATACCCATATATATGCACACATATATGCATGTACATATATACGTGTAATAAGTATATTACACATATATAACAAACCCATTCCACCAACCTTCACAATTCATAGATTCCATATTCTCTAATACGTCTACTTGTAAAATTTACCTGTAACACCAAAATCATTGCTTTTTGGTGGTTTGTGGACAAGTGAGAGCTTGAAATTCCACCCTGCCCTCTCCCACTACCCAAGAGAATGAGAACCCAGGCACAGTGGCATTTCCAGATCAAGTTCCCCCTTTCTGTCATTGACTACAGCTCTGCTGGACAATGTGAGTGCCACTGGTTCTAGCGGTGGCTTTAGAAACCCAAGCATTATCTTCTGAGGAAGAATGAAAAGACACAAATCCAGGAGTGAGCAGACAAAATCCAAGTGTCCTGAGAAGTACCTGATAGATATGAAGACAGCAGCGAAAGAAGCTCACTCTTTATTTCTGTGAGCCTTGCCTGGGCACCTAGCCAAGGGCTTGGTGTGCAGCCAATGCTACAGATACATTGGACAAGACATGAGTCATCCAGTGGCATAACCAGGGAGGGGGTGTCAACCACGTCTATGTCCTTTTTGATGTGTCTCTCTAACACATCTGTTTAAAGGTATTCACGAAAGGGAAGAGTTCTGAAAATATTTTTACATTTCCTTGAGAGACAATCCCTTTCCTAGAACTACATGAAAAAAAATGTAAAATTGTTAGTCATTTACTAGAAATTGTGAGAGATTATTCTAACAGTAAGTCAGAGGAAATTTCATATTCAACCTAAAAAACTTCAAGAAAAAATAAATGTACATTGTCTAATTGGGATTCTCCCAATTTCTCTTTCTCAATTCTTGACACCTTTCTGTCTGTCTCTCCATCACTCACTCACTCTTTCTTTCTCTCTGTCCCAATGTCTCTTTCTCTTTAAAAATAAATGGATTCATATGTACACACAGTTACTCTTTCCATTAAAAAATAATTCTAGGGCTGGAGAGATGGCTCAGCAGTTAAGGACACTGGCTGCTCTTCCAGAGGTCCTGAGTTCAAATCCTAGCAACCACATGGTGGCTCACAGCCATCTGTAATGAGATCCGATGCCCACATCTGATATGCAGGAAGACAGGGTACTCACACACATAAAATAAATAAATAAATCTTTTAAAATTATTTTAAAAATAATTCTGTACTCATCCCAAAATTCTAATGTCAATAAATAAATACCCAGATGCAGGAAAACCTAAACTATACTTTTGTTTTCCAGGATTTGTGTTTTTGTTGTTGTTGTTGTTGTTGTTGTTGTTGTTTAGTTGATTGTTTGTTCCTTTGCTTATTTTTGGAGACATGATCTGGCTGAATTGTGTACAATGGCCTCAAACTTGCAATCCTCCTGCCCCAGTCTCCCAAATAGCCAGAACTATTAGCACACACTATTGTGCTCAGGTAAACTATAGCTTTAAGTATATTTCCCACAAATTGTCCATTAACCAAGGAAAAATACTTACATGTAAATACAAAAACAGACATTTGTAGAGCTAAAGTTTAGAATGGTACCTACCTTCTAGAAGAATTATTCCAGTCTCACCCAACTTTTAGAGCACGAAATACTTAATGTGTTCTTAAAATTCTGTAAGTACAGTTTGAGGCAGCCAGGAAAGGCTGGGCTACACCGTCAGGTACTTGAATTGCTCAACTTGAAGGAATAATTACTATCACCACAGGATCAGGCTTGGGATGCTTAGCATAGATCTTTCACCAGCACCTCAACCTGTCTTCCAGTCATATTTCCTGCTCCGCCCCCTCAGAGAAGCTTCTCTGGAGCCACCCAGATTATTCATGATTTCCCCAATGGAGTGGGCTGTGCTCTGACTTGCTGGAATATCTCTCCACTTCCTGCTTCTTCTCCTTGGCCTGTTGCTGGCCCCTTATGGCCAAACACTTATTCTTCAGGAAGCAGCTCAAATGGGCTATGAAGAAACCCCTGATCCTCTTGCCCAAAGCAAGTCAATCAGACAGACTCTTATGGGCGTAAGCTTTTGCACATTCCATTTGGTAGAACTTTCTCCAACTTCATTGCAACTTGGCGGTGTGTGCACCACTTAAAGACAGAGGAGTGCAGCCTGTTTGCATGCAAGTCCTCTGATGACGATCATGGGACCTTTCTTTTTAAATTTTTGTTTACTTATTGTTATGTACACTGGTGTGTGGCCTGCATGTACGTCTCTGCACCACATTCATGCCTAGCGCCTGCTAGGGCTGGAAGAGGGCATTGGATCCCCTAGGTAGGGCCAGGGTTACAGATGGTTGTGAACCAGCATGTGGGTGCTGGGAATCAAACCGGGGTCCTCTGGAAGAGCAGCCAGTGCTCTTAACCACTGAGCTGGCTCTCCTGCCCCTTCCCTTTCTTTCTATTAGAGCAATACCAGTGCATCTTTAGACAGATGTAGTAAATATTAGAATTATTTGTGATTCTAAAATGACTTAAGAGCATTTAAAGCAAACCAACCAAAGAGATCTCTCCCCAAGATTAGGGAGTGTCAACACACACACACGCACACACACACACACACACACACACACACACACACACACATACATATATATATTGGAAGGCTAGGGTTACAACAGAGAGGAGACGATAGAAACTGTCTGCAGGAAGCTGTATTCAGAGATCGAACCAGGCAAGTAACCAAAGGCATCTGGAGACAGGAACAGGGTGACAAGCCAGAGACTGTAGTCACAGGTAGGAATCCAGAAGACTGGCAATATAGTTTTAGTGGATGAGAAAGCACCAAGCAAACGAACAAAACAGAGGGGGGCTTAGTGGGTCAATCCCCAACATCATTAGTTTAAACAGACAAAAAAAAATTTTTTAAAGGGTAAGAGAGAAAGTCTGGAATGCAGGTGTCCAATGGAATATTTATTTATCAAGGCCCAGAGTTAAACATAGTCACCATCAAAAGGCATAGTACTGAAAGAATAAAGATTTTAAACTATCCCCCACTGACCCTGCTGTGAGGACAAGTGCACCTCACAGCAAAGAATAACAAAACATGTTTTGGGGATGTGGCCTGGCTATAGCCACCCCAAACCATCTGACCTCGATAAGGCCTGACTCAACAGTCCTGAGAAAATCGAGAGTTAGGGTCACCTTGCCCTAGAAGCAGGGTGGCCTAGAGTTGAACTGAGCCCAAGTTACAAACCAATGAAATTGCTTTGTGTGACTGTTGCCAACTGCCTATGTAATTTTCCCTATAACTCCCTTCCCCTAATTGGGCTCGGGGTCGACTCCTCTGTCTCCTGTGTGAGATATGAGTCGTCCCCAGAGCTCTGGTTCCTCAAATACACCTCTTGTTTATTACGTCAAGATGGGTTTCTCGTGAGTTCTTGGGGGTTGCGTCGTCTCTAGATTTGAGTGGGGGTCTTCCCCACCCCGGTGTCCTTTCAGGGCCAAGATGAACCAGCAGAAGAGCTAAAGAGTGACTTTGCCATCGGAGCCTGTGACTCCTGGAACTGTCCCAGAGGGAGTGAAGAGTTTAGTGAGGGTAGGCAGCCAGAAAGATGGAGGAAGGGGGCAAAGGCAGAGAGCAGGATGCTCGCAGAGAAGGCTGGGCACCCCCCACACACACTATTGAGTATCTGGACTTTGCGTCTTCAAGATGATCGGTGACTCATAATGGGGACTGAAGGGAGGAAAGAGGATCGAAGCGATCTGATGACGTGGATGTCCTGCAGGGAAAGATACTTTGAGTCACTAGAAAAGGGAACAAAGGCAGAAGCATTTCAGAGAAAAGAGTTGCTGATTCATGGGTGAGCAGTTCTGACATTGTACCTCAAAGACTGCAAGGGAATTGAAGGGAGAAAGAAGAAGGAAAACGCTGCAGGTCTTTTAAGTTGGAAAGGAGCTGATGACGTCACAGTGTAGTTTGTTGCAGCAGCACCCTATGCCCCGAAACCATTTTGATCCTGGCTAAATACTTTACGCATTTTCTGGTTCTCCTTGTCAACACTTGGGTCAGCAAGGCTGACTTTCTTGAGTTTCTGTAAGAAATGTGGCAAGTGCCAACAGGACCCATACATGAACATAGGCCCTGGGGAAAGCGGTGTGAGAACAGGAAGTAGGGTGTCTGCCGGAAGCAGGTGATGATGACGTCACTTTCTCTGGAAAGGGGTTAAAATTACAATGAAAAAATACAGTAGTTTAGAGGTGGAGAAGAGAACACTAGCGTGAAGAGGAGAGTTAGGCAAGATTTCATGACCAGAGCGAAGCTTCCTCTCCTCACCCGGAAGACAGTAAAATCCTCGAGCCATGCTCACTTACAGGGTCGTAGTTTGCCTGTTGGAAGTGAATAAACTCGATCAGTCAATTGAATTTCCCTTAGTGAATATGAGCTCTCTGATTTAAAAATAAAAAATAAGTTTCTTTTTGGGCTTTATTCCATTAAGCCAGTTTGACTCTTTGATTAATTTTCTATACAGCACATTTCATATTTTCCTATTTTTATCTGTAATGTAACTGATAATTACTTCTATCGAGATTGATTCTTTCCAACTTAAATATTACTCTGAAGCTATGATTATTCTATTGGATTTCCTCAGAACATCATATTTTTCCAATTATAGCTTCTGAAGTGGCGATTTTTCTCTGGTAGCTCTTCCCTGTAACAAGCCTGCTGTCCTCCAGTCAAATGTAAAACACCCTAGACTCTGTCAAAAGGATCTTACCTGACATTGGGTTTTTGTTACCGAGAAATTGACAGAAAAGATGGAGTTTCTGTGGCATATTATACTGTTTCTACTAACTCCAGTTTCCCCTAGTCTTATTCGATGTGTTTCTTCCGTATGCTTTAATCTTTCTGTGTGTTATGATGTACACATGTTTACATGTTCGTATGTGTGTGGGTCCACATGTGTGCATGTATATGTGAAGGCCAGAGGTCAATGGCCTTCCTTTATTGCTCACTGCAGTATCGAAAATGTCTTTCAGATTTATTTATTGTGTGTGCGTGAGTGCTTTGCCTGCAGGTATGCCTGTATGAGATGGCTCACTGCATAAAGGTAGTTGTCCCAAGCCTGACAAACTGAATGTGACAGAACCCACATGGTAAGAAAATAGGGGGTTGGGGATTTAGCTCAGTGGTAGAGCGCTTGCCTAGCAAGCGCAAGGCCCTGGGTTCGGTCCCCAGCTTCGGAAAAAAAAAAAAAGAAAGAAAAAAAATAGAATTGACTCCTACCCAGTGCCCTCTCACTGTCCGACAAGACTTGCATGTGTGCCTCCCACACCAGTAATAAATAAATGAAAGGGAGGGAGGGAGGAAGTCTCCCCAGGAAGTGATGTCATTATTGTTTATATGGAGTATAATGAGCACATAGGCTACATTTCATAATAAAGTGAAAATACATACAATAAACACACGCAGAGAGAAACATGTGAAAATGGCCCAGAACGTGAGAACAATGTTTGTTCATCTGAACCTGCACAGCTAGGTATTTCCGGAACCCTAGGACCCCTTTTGTGCCCTTTTCTGTTTTAAGCTGGATATGAAATATGCATGAAACCTGAACTCCAACACTGAACCATGAGTCAGCGGAATCTGATAAATGAGCACACGGGAAAAATCACATGTTTTAATTCTAAGTTAATCCCCTGGAAAGTTAGAGCAACTCCCTCAGCTGCCTCACAAACACTGAATTCAATTCCACGCATCTGCTATCTTGTGGGCTCCGTGCTAATCACTCCTGCTCTTCGTGGAAAAGTAGAAGTTTGTGGGGTTCTTCAGAGAAGGGCATTCTAGGTCAGGAAAAAATCAAGACAAACCCAAAATTCTCAGAATGTAGAGAAAACCTACTACAAGGATACCCCCAAATAAGTGGGTGACATTGTGAAGGTTTAACAGAAACCGAGAAAGGAAGATTCTTCACTTTTCTAGGAGTTGATCTTCCGGACAGGAAACAAAGCCCACAGTAACAGCACAGAGCTGCATGTCACAGCTTGGATTCCGGTAAGTACTCCTGAATGGGGGTGCGGGAGGGGCAGAGGCTGGGAACTCTGAGTTCAAAGCTAGCTTGGGCTACTTAGAGAGGTTATTTTTCAGTAAACAAAAATGAAAGCAAGCAGACCGAGAAACAAAGACCCTCAGCAATGAAACCAAAGCTACTGAGAGTCTGCGCACACACGAGGAGGCGCTGACCTCAGTGACCACACTTTATGGCTGTTCAAAGAAACAGGGATGGGAGTGTCTGGGAAGAAACTCTGTGAGGCTTTCTGTTCTGTCCAGGCTGAATAACCCTGCAAGTATTTTCTTGGTGGGGCGGGAGGGAGCGAAGCAGTGACTCTGATAATCTCACAACAGTCCTAGGAAAGCAATATGCATCTCTTATCAACCGGTCCCTGTGAAAATATAACTCTAAGATAGTTCTGCAATTTCGCTACTGCAATATAGAATTAATAAATATTTTAAACAGGTAAAGGGTGGAGGTTACTTAAGGGAACTAGGGTGTGAGTTCCTTACATAGTCTTTTCTATTTTAATATACATGTATATTTATAAATTAGCCTTTATTGTAGATCTCTTTAGAAATAATGTAAGCCTTGATACGTCAGGCATTTTATGCAAGTCATTTATATTATTGACCACATTTTTATGCCATGACCCTCTCTTGAACCTCATTTGTATAGATTTTCAATGTATTGCATAATATAGCACCTACCTGTGGAGGATTAACTGCAATATTCTTCTGAGTTTGATGGGAAGAATTGTGTAACTAGTACTTTGCTTCAGGTGAAATGTAGATTCCTGCTTTCTTTTGAAGTTTAAAGTAACTACAGATCTGGACGCTCTTTCTAATGATTCATCCTGCTCTTTTCTTCCTCTCTCTCTCTCTCTCTCTCTCTCTCTCTATCTCTCTCTCTCTCTCTCTCTCTCTCTCTCACACACACACACACACACACACACACACACACACTTCTTGTGCATAGCTTGATAGTTGTTGGTTGGCTAGTCCTATTCAAACCTTAAAGCTAATCTGAAAGTTCATATAGGATCTGTGTGTATCAAATTGCCTGCATATAGAAAATTCTTGGATGGTGAGGCAAGTCCTGCTTAACTGATACTTTAACAAACAATAAAATACTTTAGAGATTGCTGGAATAGCAGGCGCTATCAAGTTCAATTATTATATTTTACATATAATCAGTACATGACTTCAAAAACACCATGAGCTAATAATATACAGCAAAAAAAATCTGAAGGAGGGAGTCGGAGATAATTTGATCCTGGAAGCTTTTACACCAAAACATTTGGACAAATCCAGCCCCTCCCACTTTAAAGAGGTGGCCTTATGGAAGTGCTTCTGCCTCTTGAGGGAATGGGAGGGTGGGGAGAACAGAAATCTGTCCTGGGATAGTTAACAGACGCCTGACACCTCAGATAGTTCCAAACCATACATACCCAGTTTCCTTCTCTATATTCAAACCTATAGTGAAACTTAAAGATGGACATGAAATGGTACCGATGGTAAAGCTAAGAATAAAACAGAATTATGGGGAGACAAGACAGCAACTGTTATTTCAAACGCATGAGCTGTTGGCTTCTAGAAATTTCTATATGAAATTTTCAAACCATGCTTGACTGTGAGTAACTAAAATGGTGGAAATTGCGATGAGCAGAGGCTACTGGATGCAGCTGACTGTCCAGGCTTCCTTGCGTGTATTCTCTCGAAGCCCTGTGTGAGGTGCTCTCAGAGAGCACAGCTACTTGCATACCCTGAAGAATGGTCCCCTTCTCTGCAAGGCCATCTTCTCCCAGGAGCACCCGGTGAAGAAGTGGACACACTCCTGGCCTAACCCATCAACCAAATCAAGTCAACCTGAGTATGGTACCGAGTGTCACTGATATATTGTCCCCACTTCCTGCTTTTCTGTTTAGCCTAATGCTCCTCTCCTTTCTTTCTTTTTTTTTTTTTTCTTTTTTTTTTTTTTTTCCCGGAGCTGGGGACCAACCCAGGGCCTTGCATTTTATAGGTAAGCGCTCTACCACTGAGAGTAAATCCCCAACCCCTAATGCTCCTCTCCTAACCCTCTCTCTCCACCTACCCTCCTCTCTCCTCCCCTCTCTCCCTCACTCCCATTACCCTGTGCATGTGCCTATATATGCATACACACACATGTATTTAATAATCTTTTCTACACAGGAATTTTAATTTTATTTTTTTTCTTTGACCTTGAACTTGTGGTCCTCCAGCTTCAGCTACCGGAGTTGTAGAATTAACATGTGCCAACATCCTCAGTGGGATTTTTATCTTTAACAGCAATTTAGCATGAATAGACTATCTGGACAAATTCTTTTCATGCTTTACCTGTACAACATAATTTCAAATCTATAGAATATTTTTGGTTTATATCATTTAAATAAATAAAAGCATCTTTACATTTTTAATAATTATTTATGTTTACACTCCAGATTGTATTCCCCTCTAGTCCACCCTCTGACTGTTTCACATCCCATACCTCCTCCGTGCCCCCCCATCTCCATGAGGATGTCCCCACCCTATCCACCCCATCAGACCTCTATACTTCTTGGGGTCTCCATTCTCTTGAGGGGTTAGGTGACTGAACCCAGACCCAAGAGTCCTCTGCTGTATGTGTGTTAGAGGCCTCCTCTCAGCTGGTGTATGCTGCCTGGTTGGTAATCTAGTATCTGAGAGATCTTGGGGATCCAGGTTAATTGACACTGCTGGTCCTCTTACAGGGTCACCCTCCTCCTCAGCTTCCTCCAGCTTTCCCCTAATTCAACCACAGGGGTCAGCAGTTTCTGTCCATTGGTTGGGCGCACTTATCTGCATCTGACTCTTTCAGCTTCTTGTTGGATCTTTTGAAGGGCAGTCATGGTAGGTCCCTTTCTGTGAATGTCCCATAGCTTCAGTAATGGTGTCAGGTCTGGAAGCCTCCCCTTGAGCTGGACCCACTTTGGGCCTGTCGCTGGACCTTCTTTTCCTCAGGCTCTTCTCCATTTCCATCCCTGCATTTCTTTTAGACAGGAAGAATTATGGGTCAGAGTTTTGATTGTGGGATAGCAACCCCATCCCTCACTTGATGCCCTGTCTTTCTGCTGGAGGTGGATTCAATAAGTTCCCTCTTCCCACTATAGAGTCTTTCATCTAGGGTCCCCCCCCCCTTTGAGTCCTGAGAGTCTCTCACCTCCCAGGTCTCTAGTACATTCTGGAGGGTCCTTCCAACCTCCTTCCTCCCAAGGTCACCTATTTCCATTCTTTCTGCTGGCCCTCAGGGCTTCAGTCCTTTTCCCCAACCCAATACCAGATCATATTTCCCCATCCCCCCATCCTGTTCCCTTTCCCTCCCAGGTCCCTCCCTTCCTTCCCCATTGTGGTTGCTTTCTTCTCCCTCCCAAGTGGGACTAAGGTGTCCTCACTTGGGCCCTTCAGCTTGTTGACCTTTTTGAATTCTGTGGACTGTATCTTGGGTATCATAGGTTTTTTGTTTTTGCTTTTTTTGGGGGGGGGAGGTTGTTGTTGTTCTTGTTGTTGTTGTTGTTGTTTTTGGCTAATATCCACTTATTAGTGAGAATATACCATGCATGTCCTTTTGGGTCTGAGTTACCTCACTCAGGATGATATTTTCTAGTTCCATCCATTTGCTTGCAACAGATTCAGTGCAATCCCCATCAAAATCCCAACACAATTCTTCAAAGACGTGGAAAGAGCAATGCTCAAATTCATCTGGAATGGCAAAAAAACCCAGAATAGTGAAAACAATTCTTAACAATAAAAGAATGGCTGGGAGAATCACCATCCCTGACCTCAAGCTCTACTACAGAGCAATAGTGATAAAAACTGCATGGTATTGTACAGAGACAGACAGGTTGATCAATGGAATAGAATTGAAGACTCAGAAATAAAACCACACACTTACACATGCTTGATCTTTGACAAAGAAGCCAAAAATATACAATGGAAAAAAGAAAGCATCTTCAATAAATGGTGCTGGTCAACTGACTGTGTGTATGCAGAAAAATGAAAATGGACCCATATTTGTCACCACACACAAAGCTCAAATCCAAGTGGATCAAGGACCTCAACATAAAACCAGATGCACTGAATCTAATAGAAAAGAAAGTGGGAAAGAACCTTGAACTCATTGACACAGGGGGTAATTTCCTAAACAGAACTCCAATGGCTCACACTCTTAGATCAAGAATTGATAAATGGGACCTCATGAAACTGGAAAGCTTCTGTAAGGCAAAGGACATTGTCAATAAGACAAATTGGCATCCTACAGATTGGGGAAAAAATCTTCACTAACCCCACATCCCATAGAGGGCTAATATCCAAAATATATAAAGAATTCAAGCTAACCACCAAAAAATCAAATAACCTGTCTTAGGGTTTTATTGCTGTGAACAGACACCATGATCAATGCAAGTTTTATAAAAGACATTTAATTGGGGCTGGCTTACAGGTTCAGAGGTTCAATTCATTATCATCAAGGCAGGAGCATGGCAGCATCCAGGCAGGCATGGTGCAAGAGGAGTTGAGTTCTACATCTTCACCCAGAAGGAAGCCAGGAACAGACTCAGCATCCTAGGAAGAGCTAGGAAGAGGGTCTCCAAGCCCACCCCACAGTGACACACTTCCTCCAACAAGGTCACACCTTCTAATAGTGCCACTCCCTGGGCCAAGCATATGCAAACTGTCACACAACCCAATCAAAAAATGGAATATAGAACTAAACCAAGAATTCATAACAGAGGAATCTCAAATGGCTGAGAAGCACCTAAAGAAATGTTCAAAGTCCTTAGTGATCAGGAAAATGCAAATCAAAAAGACCCTGGGATTCCACCTTACACCAGTCAGAATGGCTACAATCAAAACCTCAGATTACAACACTTGGCGAGGATGTGGGGAAAGAAGAACACTCCTCCATTGCTGGTGGGATTCCAAACCTGTACAACCACTCTGGAAATCAATTTGAAGGTTCCTCAGAAAATTGGAAATACATGTACCTAAAGATTCAGAAATACCACTTTTGGGCATATACCCAAAAGATGCCCCACCATGCCACAGGGGCACATGTTCCACAATGTTCATAGTGGCCTCTTTTGTGATAGCCAGAAGTTGGAAACAACCCAGATGTCCCACAACAGAATGGATACAGAAAATGTGATTCATTTACACAATGGAGTACTACTCAGCCATTAAGAAAGAGGGCATCTTTACTTTTTAATCACAATGGCTTCTTGTCCTCTAGTTTGACAAATACAAACATGAGAAATCTTGGAAATGAAACCAATGTCCAGCATGTTGTGTAACAAAGCCAACACAGTGTGTCGTGAGTATCTAAGTGGTTTTTTGTTTGTTTGTTTTTTGAGAAAATTCCCTTCCATGTGGTACATCATGAATAACTGATGGGACTGGTTTTGGCATTCACTGTTTCTACGACACAGTTTTCATTGTGTTTGTAGCTTGCTGAATGGGCTTGTGCCCTACACTAAGGATAGAGCCATGCTGGTCAGTGAGCCTGTCAATGGGTCCCCAGCCTTTGTTTCCCTGTCTTTGTTTCCCTGTGTGTCACAGATGTATCTCGTGCCACCAAAATCACAAACTGCCATATGTGAAGGCCCAGAATTCTAGAAATGGGTGTCACCTGCCTAACTGGTTTTCTTTGAACAATTTATTTAGAAGAAAGCTTTTCATCTTCCCCCATCATAGTTATAACATCACAGTTCATCTTCCAAATGGCCCATTTCCTGTAGTTGGTTTTTGGTGCCCAGAACAGGAAGGTTCGCTCCTGACCTGAACCAAGTCTGACTGGAGGCTGAGGCTGGCAGGTAGAAGCACAGAGACAAATCAACAGACAGCCAAATGCAAGTCTAGTTTAAAGGTTAATGTGCAGAAGAATGGTCCAAAATGATAATTGCCTTCTCTCTGTCCTTGCTTACCTGAAAACCTGGGGTCTTCAGCTAATAATGTGAACTCTTCAGCTTTCAATTTCCTGACTTTTTTTTCTTCCTCTATAGATTTCCATTATGCTGCAGGGTTAGACTAAAACTGTGCAAGCTGGTAGAAACGCACAGACTCAGGAGAGGTAGATTTGACAAGTGGGAGAAATACAGTGCAAGTGTGGGAGTGAAGCAGAGGAGACCAACGGTTGCCCTCTGCTTCTGTCGAAGGTCATTGTTAATGACAATGACCGAGATAGGGAATAAACAAAAGAGGAAGGTTTTTCAGGATAGGAAAAGGCAGACAAACTTATTGGATTTGATCATTTTCGTTCTAACCTTCCTTTTCCCCCAAAGGATCCCCAAATGATTTCCCTTACTTCTGGCTTAAAACTTGCAAAACGTAGAGAGAAATAAAACTATAAGAATTAAGATAAATATCAATTTCTAATCCTATTATTGGCATTTGGCACTTAGTGGCATCTCTTTCATTGCCTTTATAAGCAATCCCCTTTGTCTCCCAGAAATTAAGGTGGAGCAAAGGATCAAGGCCCTCTCTCTACATAGACTATTCTATTCTGCATGAACTACATATGTCGCTTCTGGGTTCTGTGCTAGAGAATTTCTCCTTCCTTTTCCCAGAGAAAGGCCTCAGGAAGACAAACAGGGAGAAGTCGGGAGAGGGAGGAGGATCTGCCTGGCCAGTCAGGCCAGCCACATTTCCCGGCAATCAATGAGGTAATGAGTGGAACAGGCTGCCAATCTTACATAGAAGATTCCCTTTCATCTGAATCGCTGTATCTGATGCATTTTTCTCCCTCAGACTATCATGCAGTTGTAGACAATGCTGGACAAGGAATACAGGCAGGAAATGTTTAAATATTCCCAAACTCAAAGATTCTCAAGACCAGGAGTTGGGAAATTGTTATCTTTAAGAGTTTCATTTAATAGACATATCACTTAAATGAGTCATCAAGTAGGTAGACTACAGCAAGAAGATGAGTAACTGTAAAACTCATCAAAAATGGCTCACTGGTTCACTTAAAGATCAGAGAAGCAGCCTTTGAAACAGGCAAGGATTGTCTTCAGGGAGCAGACAGCATTTGGACAGAGGCTAGAGGATGTTGCCTAGTAAGGATGGGGTTGGGGAGGTTGTAGGAGTTTATTCTGAGGCTGAAAAAAGAGAAAGCAAGCTGGAGACCGACACTTTGCACAGTGTGGCTGAGGGTTATAGTGGAGATGAGATGTGTAGGAAAAGCTGGGGTGCAGCTGGAATGCCAGGAGCCCTCAGTCTGCTCTGCGGTCCTCACAGTGAGCTCAGAGAGGGTGTGCATGCTTGCAGTCTGCTAGGCAATGGGCCCACGGCTTTTCCTTCTCTTGTGAGAACTGCTTTATGGGTTCCCTATGGCTTTGCAGGCAGAGGAGGAAGGCAGCTGGCAGCAGAAAAGGGGAAAAACAATCTTAAAGAGAGTCCGCAATGACATGGATCAGCAAGGAAGGAGGTGGCCTCCTGTGTCCTCAGAGGTGACTTTCATCTTAAAACCCTCCCACAATCGACTAGCCCACACCTGAAATCCCAGTGCTCTCCTCTCTCAACGCCCACACCTTTCCAGGGAGAAAGGAGCTATTTTTCTTGCATTTGCCATAGCGAACGCTATGGTCTTCAACCAAATGCTAAAGCAGTCTTTCTCTGCTTGGACTTTTCAAGCCATGCAGAGGGGTAGGTGGGCTCCTGAGGCAGCCATGAAATTGATCCAGTAGAAACGATGGCTGACTTCCTCTCTCACCACAGAAAACATTAACTTACTTCTAAAAAAAAAAAAAACACACCCCACTAACACAATTTAACCTTCTACCTGGAAACCATTTCTCTCTGTCACCAGGCTTTGACCCACATGTGTACCAACAGCCTATGCAGGAGCATGTGACAATTTCCTGCAGCTGCTTAAATATAAAAGACAGAACTTTAGATCATAATGACTCAAGTAGGGAAAGTCCCCACACCTTCCTGAAAGGTGAGAATAGGGTCTCAATTCTACTACTTGAAGCTTTAAGGAAGGAAAAATAAAAATAAAATGGTTGCTTTTAAACATGAAAAGGAGACTTTATCATAGTTTTGCTCTGGGATGATTCTCAGAATAATGATAAGATAATCTAAACTGATGATAGTGATGATGATGGTGGTGGTGGTGGTGATGATGATGATGATGATGATGAAGGGAGATAACCAATCAGAAAATGACATTTAGCCTACTACAGTTTCAAGTAAAAAGTCCACACTCAAAGGCTCTGCCAGAGCTTTACTGATACAGATGAGGATGCTTGCAGTGAACCATCAGAGTGTGCGCAGGAACCCCGATGGAGGAGTTAGAGAAAGGACTGAAGGAGCTGAAGGGTTTGCAACCCCATAGGAAGAACAACAATATCAACCAACCAGACCCCTCCCACTCCAGAGCTGCCAGGGACTAAACCACCAAAGAATACACATGGAGGGACGCATGGTTCCAGCTGCACATGTCGCAGAGGATGGCATTGTCTGGCATCAATAGGAAGAGGAGCCCTTGGTCCTGTGAAGGCTCGTTTTCCCAGTGTAGGGAAATGCCAGGGTGCTGAGGTGGGAGTGGGTAGGTGCGAGGAAGAGCGTCCTCATAGAAGCCAAGGGGGGAGGCATGGGGGAGGGAGAACCAGGAAAAGGGATAACATTTGAAATGTAAATACATAAAATATCCAATAAAAAAAAAAACTCACTCAAAATGACTTCTGCTGAAATTGTAAGGAGGGAGATGCCGAGTGGGCACTGTCTCCTTAGTGGGCATATGGAATCAAGTCAGTGTGCTTGCAGGGGGCAGGTGAACAAACAAGACGGTTCAGAATGGCTGGCACAGGTCAGAACACCAAGATGTCTGCTCTTGGCAGAAGAAGGCCAAACTTTCTCAAAGTTAGAAGTCCCAGTACTCCCTTAAGAACAAGTGCAGACCAAGCAATTTGCATATGATTAATATTCAAGAAGGGGACTTTCAATCATCCAATGTTTACAGAGTACAAAACTCAAGAAAGGCCAATACAAGAGTTGGTAGATTCTGGACAGATATCATTTCAATTTGGCTGAGCACTTTGTATTTCAACTCTCATATCTCTGAGTCTAGTTCTGTCCTTTGAATCAGCCATACTCATTGCAAGATGTCACAATCATCAAAGATTATAATACATTTAAAATGCCTAGAGCCATACCTACATTAAATATAGTTTATAATATTAATTAACATTATTAAATTTAAAAATGACTATTATATAAATGTCCAATAAGTGCAAATCGTCACTGCTATGTGCCTTCACAAATGTGTAAAATGCATGCTAACTAAAAATGACAAATATCTCTATCCCGAAGGGTCTCACAATATTATGGGAAAATGGGTAATAAGATCAGGTGAGGCCTGGAGCGGTGGCTCAGTGGTTAAGAACACTGACTGCTCTTCCAGAGGTGCTGAGTTCATTTCCCAGCAGCCACATGGTGGCTCACAACCATCTGCAATGAGATATGAATCCCTCTTCTGGTGTGTCTTAAGACAATGACAGTATATAGTGTACTTACATAAAACAAATAAATAAATCTCAAAAAGAAAAAATCAGGTGAGGTTGGTTCAAAAGTTTAAAAATTTAAAAATTCCCTATAGAACATTTCATGAATTTTTATTGTGAAGTATACAAACTTTTAAAGTTGAACTTGAACTAGCATTCAGATACACACACACACACACACACACACACACACACGCATTTTAATGCAATACAATTTTATATAAAAATGATCAATTTATAGTTACCAACTTTCCTCAAAACATCACCTCAAAGGTGTTGTTAGTTAAAACCCTGCTAAAGATTGGCATTTGGTTGTGGCTTGGACGAGGGGAGAGGGACCGCTTGTGACGGGCAGGGCCGGCTAGCAGGAACCTGAGAGTCTACTGATTCTTCTGTCTTCAGCCAGCATCTCACTGGAGTAAAGCTCAGAGTGCAAAAGCACATTTGCACAGCCAGCTTTATGTGGACTCAGGCTTGAACTCAGCTCCATCCGTCTGTGTAGCCATCTCCCCAGCTTCTCTGTAAGCCGGTCTTCTGTGAAGTCCCCGCGACTCATCAATTCATCGGTGCATGGTATTTGATACATGCCTTTCGTACAAGTCCATGTACAAGCATGTATTTTTGGCGTGTTTGAGCATAGCTGAGCATTTACTACTTATGAAAACTCTTCTTCGGTCTTTATTTTTCAAAGTAAAACGGCCCATTTACAACAAAGGGTCACGTGTGTAATACTTCACATCTGTTGGGCATGTCTTATAGCTATTCCACTCTCACCTGGGCTCCATGAGAAAAGTTTGTTGTCTGTCTTTTACAGCCAGGGAAACTGAAGCAAAGTGGAGTTCAGTGACTTATCTGAGGCCATGTGACTCGTAAAATTCAGACTCAAGCCCGGAGAATCTTGCTATATATAGTGTTGGAACTCTTGACGTTTTGGCTTTTACTGCATTTTGGAAGAAGGAGTCAACTAAGGGGGCTGGAGAGATGGCTCAGTAGTTAAAAACACTGGTGCTCTTGCAGAGGACCTGAGTTCAGTTCCAAGCACCCACATGATGAGTCACAAACTCCAGTTACAGGGGTTGTGATGCCCTCTTCTGGTCTCTGTAGGAACTTCACACATGTGCTGCATGGATGGATGGAATGGATGATAGATAGATAGATAGATAGATAGATAGATAGATAGATAGATAGATAGATAGATAGATAGATATGCAAAACACTCATTCATCCACTTAATATAAAAATAAACCTTTTGCAGATTGACTTTCCAATTAGGCATTTAAGCTAATAATTCTCCAACTAGATTTCATTGCTGGGACCACATCCAGTTTAATGTTGGATCACAGTAGTTAACTCCCAAGATTATCAAAAAGAGAGCTGCAATCTCTGATAAAGACAGGTCAAACAAAGCAAGCCAGGAGAACTCTTGTCCAGTGAGAGTACAACGCTCAAAAGCCACTGCTAAGCCAAGCAAACCTTTTTTCCTGTTCCTACTCTTCCTTAGTAATGGCCTTGGCAGATGTGAGAGTACTAGACTAGCATTTGGAAAGGGAATGGATTTGCTCTTAGGTTGGAAAAGATTACTGTTGGTAGATAAATTTGGGGGATGTTTTCATATTCCAGAACTTCTCTATGAAAGTGAAAGAAGTAGAATTCTTAAGTCCTGGTCAAGTCAGTGTCTAACAAATTCAGCTGTGCCTGCGGTCACCTCGCCCATTAAAGTAGAGATGACAGCGCATGGGTCCCGTGCCCAGTGCCCTCCTCCATGTTTCTCAGCTTCTAGATTCCCCTGAACTAGATTACCACGCAGATCTGCACATCCCTCTGCCTGACAGGTCAGCTCAGATGAGCGTTTCAGCCCTCAATGCTCAAACAATGCATTGTGTGCCTATTGTCTTTCCTGCCAAGTAAAACCCACATGAGCTGGAAATGAGCCAATGAGATCGCTGGGTGTCCCTTGAGGGGAGGTCAGGGCGTGGTCTGGTAGACTTCCGGGAATGGCTGGTTTGATTTGGATGTGTGCCTTTGAGTATCTGCTTTACAGCTCTTTAGGCCAGTGGTTCTCAACCTTCCTAATGCTGCCATCAACTGTAGGTGACCCCCCACCATAGAATTATTTCTTTGTGATTTCATAACTATAATTTTGCTACTGTTATGAAATGTAATGAAAATATGTGATATTCAGAATATCTGATATGTGATCCCTGTGGAGGAAGTGATCCACAGGTTGAGAACAACTGCTGTATAAAGTATAGAAAACAGTAATATATATATATATATATTTATATATATATATATATATTTATATATATATATAAAACATAAAATGTTGCCATATAACATCAGTTAGCAAACTAGTTCACTTAACCATCTTGATTTCACAGCTTTTTTTTTTTAATTCTCACTTGCATTGGTCTAAATATCATACAAATTCCTGTGTTCATTAAGGAGTTGTATAAAATATTTGACATGAGTTAACTTTACATTTGTATGAAGGACACAATGTTAACTTAAAAATATTGTAATGTTCTGAACATTTTCAAAATGAAGGATAATTATATTAAAGAACTACAAAAGATTTTTTTCGAAGAAGGGTCTCACTATGTAGCCCAGATTGGCCTTCCAACTTATGATCTTTGTTTTTGTTTATGTCATTTGTTTAATGTCATCTTTGTTTCTCTTGGGTCTTGGTAAGAAAAAAACTTTAAAAGGTGGGAAAAGAAAACAAACCAGTGTGCCAGCACAGTTTTTATTGATAAACTAAGGCTGAGAAATAAGCTCTCTGTATATGCCTAACATCTACTTTGTTAATTCATTTCATTATTAGAGATAATGTGCTTTTTCTCTGCCGTCCACGAGAGTTAGACTTCAACTAGAAAATTCAAATTAAGCATTAAAATTAACTTGTTTCAGTCTCATTAAACCTTTTGTAAGAAGAGAAAGAGGAAACTTTCATCAAATTAAGCACAAGTTAAATATTATATCTATAGTGTTACTTGTACCTGTTATAAATTGGTTCTTCGGTAGTGAGAACGTGGTGGTGTATGCCCGGCACAGGAAGATCTGAAGTGAGAAGTCATCCTGGGCCATGTACTGAGCTCTAGGCCAGGCTGGGTTACAAAGTGAGAGTCTGTCTCCAAAATCAAATACAAAACCACAAAACAAACAATCAACGAATAAAAGGAAGTCTGGGGCTGTGTTTTCCTTGGAAGGAAAATGTTCATAAATGTGGCTAGTAGAAATACGTGTAACTCTAGCTTGGAATTCACCATAAACGCTCATTGAAAACAGCAAAGCCTCGATACTCCTGGAGACACGGCGGGGGCTGCATAAATGAAAGAGAAACTTTCAACATGTGTCTAAAATACAGTCTCTGTAGGGAAGCAAAACTTGTTTTCAGTTTAATGGAGATAATACGAATAGTGTTGATAACTTTTAAAGGAACTTCTAGAAATTTCCAAAGACTTTAATATGCTGAAGGAGGAGATGGGATTGTGTTTCACAGCGGTACGGCCACAGACAACGTGGAAGGAATATCAGGACTACACAGCTAATTAAAACAAGCCCAATGAAGGTAAAGAATATGAAATGACAGTAGTCTGTGCAATGCACAGCTCTGTTTGGCTCACCCTCTTTCAGCTATTCAACACCAGGACTCTACCCGGCTTCCCCTCTGACTAAGCTTTGATTAGTCACAGCCACATGGGTCTCAGCATGCCTTATCTCTACGCTCATATTTCTTGTGTGCTTACTCTCACAAATATGATAGGGTCTCCTTTCTATTCTGTATTCTCGTGTCTCTCATATTTTCTCAAAGGCAGATTACTCTTTTTCTTTTGGAGCGAGGATTGACCCCAAGCCTTATGCAGGCTAAGCACACTCTCACTGAGCTGAGCCCTAGCCGAGGGATCTTTGTTTTTGTTTCCTGGTATGTCCACATCACCCACAGGGATGCCCCATACACAGAGCAGATCATCAGGAAATCATTTCAACACAGTGAGCATTGTGTCCCACAATGGCACAATAGAATTTTTATATTTTAGTTTAGTTCTGCTATTGTTTGTTTTGCTTTATATTTCAGACAGGGTCTTAGCCAGGCTGACCTCCAGTTTACAGCCCTCTTGCTTTAGCCTCACCGAGTGCTAGGTTACAGATCGGTGCTACCGACCGCACCTGGCTGGAATGTACTTTTTAAGCAGGTGTAATAATTATATGAAATTGACCATAACCTAGGCTTCAAATGCACCCTCGAGACGTTTAAATGCATCAAGTGTAACATTGAATGTAGTAGAATTAAGTTAAAATAGCTAACCAAAAATCATGAGATGACACAGAGAGAAGGTGGGGAAGGGGAGGGGTACAGCTGGCTGAAGAGGAGTTACACGGTGAAGGAGGGCGGAAGAGTAAGGACCTCACCCTGCAGCTCCTCTCCCTCCCTCAGCCCTCCTCCCCTTCCTGACAATAATCTTCACTGACTAAACCCAGTAAGAGCCAATAAAATCCAAGAGAATACAAACAGTTGGCCACACGGGTCACCAGGCTGGCTGAAGAGAAGTCTGCAGACTCAAGCTTCCCAGCCCAAAACAGTGTCTTCAGACAAAACAAAACTCACCCAAGAGCACACAGTGCTTGGTGATAAATCATGGAGAGCATTCCCTCTAAATCAGGGATGAAACAAGAGCGGAGCTGTCATCGTGCTTATTTGACATTCTACTTGAGATCTTTGCCAAGATAATACAATAAGGAAATGAATAAAGTATGAAAGTCAAACATGAAAAACAACGTTACTGTTTATGGATGATATGCTGTTGTCCGTGTAAAACTCAAATGAGTTACTGATTGAATATCAGGACTGAAGGAAACGCTAGAGAAGTTATACGCATGAAAACAAATATTTTCAAATATATTGCATTTTTATACGTATGTAACAAATCAGCAGCACATATATTGAATCATAAATAAATTCAACAAGATGGAAAGATCTCTAAGAAAAGTTATGGGACACATTAAGACAGGTTGAAGTTTAGCCTAAATAAAATAGAAAGGCAGGCCAATTTTCTTGGTAGGAAACTTTCCATAATAAATAAATCACTCCTGGGAAAGTGGATAACATTTGAAATGTAAAGAAATAAAATATCCAAATAAATAAATAAATCACTCTTCACAAATTGATCAAGGATTTTGATTGATGCAACTTTGATAAAAATTCCAAAGATGATTTTGAGAAAATAGTTAAACTTATTTTAAAAAGTTATATTGAAGTACTTAGGACTGAGACCGAGATATTACTGAAGCAAAGAAAGTTGAAGAAAGTTGTTCTGCTAATTTCAAGGGTTATTGTAAAGCTGTGTAATTAAGACAGTCTGTATTAACTCAGGCAGAGACAGACTGTGGAGACAGCACCAAGAAACATATCCACGCAGATTCTACAAGACTAGCCCTGCAGAAGTGGTCCAGAGACTATACAGGGAATGATCCTGAAGTGATTGACTATATTCGTGTGGAAAAATCAACTTCTTTTTTTCCCTCAAATCATATGAAAACAGAAGGGGCTGGATGTAAATAAAGTTCAGGTCATAGACTGCTTATCTGACATGCATGAGGCTCTGTATCCCATCCCCAGGATGGCCTGAACTACAAATAGTATCCCATACATGTAGTCTTTGGATGGTGGATGTAAATGCAAGAGGATCAGGAGTTCGAAGTTATCTATGGCTACATAGCAAGTTCCAGGCCAGCCTAGGACACAAAAATAAAATTATGTAATAATAGTAGTTGACTACAGATGTATAAGGCAAAATATACAGATTTTTCAGAGATTTCATGAAAATAACTTCATGACCTCAAAGAAAGAAATTTTCTAAGCAAGACACCATCTTTGGGGCGGTAGAGGTGACTTGCTGGTTAGGAGTGTTTACTGTTCGTCCAGAGGGCAAGAGGTCAGTCCCTAGCACCTACCAACTGAAACTCTAGCTCCAGCAGACATGACACCTTCTTCTGGCTTCTGCTAGCATCCAAACACACGCAGCACACTCGTACAGAGATACCACATAGACACAAGAGGAAAAATAAAAATAAATCTTTTTTAAAGTCATCAACATTAAAGAGGACTAAAAATTAATGTACATCAAAGTCTGAAGTTTTTGTTTACTAAGTAATACCACTTAAAAAGGATGCTAGGAAAGCAAGATGCTCCCAGGACCCAACGGATGACATCAGCTGAAATACACAACAAAGGGAAGGGAGAACCAATAAAAACCATATCCAGAGGTTAAGCATGGCCCGGTGGAGGGATGGGGCCACCTACCCTTCACAAAATTTTCACCCAGAATTGCTCCTGTCTAAAGGAAATGCAGGGACTAAGGGGAGGGCAGTCCAGGGACTGCCCCACCTGGGGATCTATCTCATGTGCAGCCACCAAACCCAGTCACTATTGCTGATGCCAAGAAGTGCTTGTTGACAGGAACCTGATATAGATGTCTCCTGAGAAGCTCTGTCAGAGGCTTAACAAGGCACATGTGATGCTTGCAACCAAGCATCGGACTGAGCATGTGAACCCCAATGGAGGAGTTGAGGGAAGGACTGAAGGAGCTGAAGGGGTTTGCAATCCCATGGGAGGAACAACAATATCAACCAACCAGACCCTCCAGAGCTCCCAGGGACTAAACCACCAACCAAAGAGCACACATGGAGGGATCCACAGCTCCAGCTGTATATGTGGTGGAGGATGGCCTTGTCTGACATCAATGGGAAGGGAGGACCTGTGAAGGCTTGATGCCCCAGTGTAGGGGAATGATAGGGGAGTAGGGCAGAAGTGAATGGGAAGGTGTGGGAGCACCATCATGGAGGCAGAGGGAGGGAGTGGAGGGGGAGGGTTTTGAGGGGAAAAACTGGGAGGGGGAATAACATTTGAAGTGTAAATAAGTAAAATAACCCCCCAAAAAGGTGAAAATGGGTTATGAACTGATCAAGATGTGAAGGCCTGGTAATCTAGAATATGTCGAGTATAGCTATGAGTTGAAAGGAAAAGACAAACAACGAGAAAACAGTCACGGCCACAAATGACAGAAAGAGAAGCACAAAAAGCCGGTGGGTACATGAAAAGACATTCAGCTTTAAAGAATGTAAACCATGAGCGACAGAGAGCTGAAAGTCAGTCCCAAGGAGCGACTTCAGGCCTGAGCAGTAAGACCAACATTTCTGCTCCAAGTGAGCTGCCTGGTGGACTCAGGACACACAAAGGCAAAAATTCCTCTGGGACCAGACACTTCCGGTTTTTAGCTGGCGCCTGAACCTCACTGATTCCAGCCCACAGATTCCTGCTCCCAAACCCCATGGGAGAGAGAGCCCAGAAGTGTGGGCAATCCTGAGACTGCAGGGCAGGAGAGACAGCCACTTCTGCCCACCTTTGCCCACATCCCTGGCCAAAGAGGAAACTGTATAGGGCCTCTGGGCACAGGAAGATAGGAGCAGTCAATCTGTAGGAGCCCTGTGGTCCAGATTGCACCCAGATCTGAAAAGACCCCTCAAAGAGCTCCCTGTACCCAAACCCCGTGGCAGGGAGAGCTAGACTTTCAGAGGGGCAGACACGCCTGAGAAGCCATATACAGCAAACCAATAGCTAACATTAAACTAAATGGAGAGAAACTTGAAGCAATCCCACTAAAATCAGGGACTAGACAAGGCTGCCCACTCTCTCCCTACTTATTCAATATAGTTCTCAAAGTCCTAGCCAGAGCAATCAGACAACAAAAGGAGATCGAAGGGATACAGATTGGAAAGGAAGAAGTCAAAATATCACTATTTGCAGACAATATGATAGTATATTTAAGTGACCCCAAAAGTTCCACCAGAGAACTACTAAACCTAATAAACACTTTCAGCAAAGTGGCTAGGTATAAAATTAACTCAAATAAATCAGTAGCCTTCCTCTACACAAAAGAGAAACAAGCTGAAAAAGAAATTAGGGAAGTGACACCCTTCGTAATAGGCCCAAATAATATAAAATACCTCGGTATGACTTTAACCAAGCAAGTGAAAGATCTATATGATAAGAACTTCAAGACTCTGAAGAAAGAAATTGAAGAAGACCTCAGAAGATGGAAAGATCTCCCATGCTCATGGATTGGCAGGATTAATATAATAAAAATGGCCATTTTACCAAAAGTGATCTACAGATTCAATGCAATCCCCATCAAAATTCCAATCCAATTCTTCAAAGAGTTAGACAGAACAATTTGCAAATTCATCTGGAATAACAAAAAACCCAGGATAGCTAAAACTATCCTCAACAATAAAAAGACTTCTGGGGTTTAGAACTTCCCTGAACTCAAGCAATATTACAGAGAAATAGTGATTAAAAAAACTGCATGGTATTGGGTACAGAGACAGACAGATAGACCAGTGGAATAGAATTGAAGACCCAGAAATGAACCCACACACCTATGGTCACTTAATTTTTGACAAAGGAGCCAAAACCATCCAATGGAAAAAACGATAGCATTTTGAGCAAATGGTGCTGGTTCAACTGGAGGTCAGCATGTAGAAGAATGCAGATCGATCCATTCTTATCACCCAAAGCTCAAGTCCAAGTGGATCAAGGACTTCCACATCAAATCAATACACTCAAACTAATAGAAGAAAAAGTGGGGAAGAGTCTCGAACACATGGGCACTGGAGAAAATTTCCTGAACAAAACACAAATGGTTTATGCTCTAAGATCAAGAATCGACAGATGGGATCTCATAAAGCTACAAAGCTTTTGTAAGGCAAACACACTGTTGTTAGGACAAAATGGCAACCAACAGATTGGAAAAAGATCTCTACCAATCCTACAACAGATAGAGGCCTTATATCCAAAATATACAAAGAACTCAAGAAGTTAGACCGCAGGGAGACAAATAACCCTATTAAAAAATGGGGTTCAGAGCTAAACAAAGAATTCACAGCTGAGGAATGCCGAATGGCTGAGAAACACCTAAAGAAATGTTCAACATCTTTAGTCATAAGGGAAATGCAAATCAAAACAACTCTGAGATTCCACCTCACACCAATCAGAATGGCTAAGATCAAAAACTCCAGCGACAGCACATGCTGGTGAGGATGTGGAGAAAGAGGAACACTCCTCCATTGTTGGTGGGATTGCAGACTGGTACAACCATTCTGGAAATCAGTCTGGAGGTTCCTCAGAAAATTGGACATTGAACTACCTGAGGACCCAGCTATACCTATCTTGGCATATACCCAAAAGACTCTCCAACATATAAAAAAGACACGTGCTCCACAATGTTCATAGCAGCCTTATTTATAATAGCCCGAAGCTGGAAAGAACCCAGATGCCCTTCAACAGAGGAATGGATACAGAAAATGTGGTACATCTACACAATGGAATACTACTCAGCTATCAAAAACAATGACTGTATGAAATTCATAGGCAAATGTATGGATCTAGAAAATATCATCCTGAGTGAGGTAACCCAATCACAGAAAAACACACATGGTATGCATTTGTTGATATTAGCCCAAATGCTCGAATTACCCAAGATGCGCAGAACTCATGAAACTCAAGACGGATGATCAAAATGTGAATGCTTCACTCCTTCTTTAAAAGGGGAACAAGAATACCCTTAGGAGGGGATAGGGAGGTAAAGTTTAGAACAGAGACTGAAGGATGCCCATTCAGAGCCTGCCCCACATGTGGCCCATACATATACAGTCACCAAACTAGATAAGATGGATGCAGCAAAGAGGAACAGGCTGACAGGAACCGGATGTAGACCTCTCCTGAGAGACACAGCCAGAATATGGCAAATACATAGGCGAATGCCAGCAGCAAACCACTGAACTGAGAACGGGACCCCCGTTGAAGGAATCAGAGAAAGGACTGGAAGAGCTTGAAGGGGCTTGAGACCCCATATGAACAACAATGCCAACCAACCAGAGCTTCCAGGGACTAAGCCACTACCCAAAGACTATACATGGACTGACCCTGGGCTCCAAACTCATAGGTAGCAATGAATATCCTAGTAAGAGCACCAGTGGAAGGGGAAGCCCTTGGTCCTGCTAAGACTGAGCCCCCAGTGAACGTGATTGTTGGGGGGAGGGTGGTAATGGGGGGAGGATGGGGAGGGGAACACCCATAAAGAAGGGGAGGGGAAAGCATTAGGGGGATGTTGGCCTGGAAATTGGGAAAGGGAATAACATTTGAAATGTAAATAAGAAATACCCAATTTACTAAAGATTAAAAAGGGGGGATGTAAACCATGCATACCACAAACCAGAAGCCACACCCATAAAATTGGCAAAAAAGCAAAGGGTGGTCAAATCAAGTGCTGTCAAGGAATGAAGCCCCACCGAGGCCTGTGATGGCAGGTAGAGACTGTGGAAATAACAATGAGAACTTTCAGGTAATAACATCAACCCCATGCACACATGGTATATTCCCAACTGTGAGTTCTGATACCCTTATTTCACACTTAAAAAAGTTAAATAAATTCCTCCCCTCAAGGTTCAGGGAGCGATGTGGACCAGGAAGTAGGAAGATGACAAGAGCCAGGCATGGTTGGGTGACTTACAGGAAACTCTCGCACACTCTAGATCATGCAGGAGGCCTGCACAGGTTCAAACCAGATAAAGGCCAACACTGAGAAGGGAAGTGCACACAAAGTCCTGCTCCCAACACAGAGCTATTGTAACTGATGCCTGCAGAGAAAGAGACAAGCAGTTTTCTCCAACCGAGTGTCACTGAGTGTATCAACCATACCCCCGATGCCCTGGGGTAGTTGGTGCGGTCTTTGGTCTTTGCTTTGTGTGTGTGTGTGTGTGTGTGTGTGTGTGTGTGTGTGTGTGTGTGTGTGTGTGTGTATATTGCTATATTTGGTTTGTTTTAGTTTCTCTGTTTTTATTTTTTTCCTTTCCTTTTCCTTTGCTTCCTTTTTCTTTTCTTTTTCCTTTTCTTTTTTTCTTTTTTTTTTTTTTGGAAAAGAAAGAACATGAACATGATGGATAAGGAGGTAGAGAGGATCTGGAAGGAGTTGGGGGAAGGGAAAGACCATGATTAAGATATATTTTATAAAAAATTTTGATAAAAATAATTTTGAAAGATTAAAATAAAAATATTAGAATATGGAACTGTAATGGTAGTTCAGTAATTAAGAGCACTTGCTGCTCTTGCAGAGGACCTAAATTTGGTGCCTAGTAACTACACAGCAGCTCAAACCATCTGTAACTCCAGTTCCATGGGAAAGGGCACCCTCTTCTGGTCTCCATGAGCACTACACACACACTGTGTACATACATACATATAAACACACACGCATACACAGAAAATAAATATAAATCTTTAAGAATTATATTAATGCAATGCAATTTGTAAGAGTATGGTTATTTTTATAAAATATTTTAACCATACACGTATGCATGTGTATGTATATCAACTAATATGTAAAGATAAAGAAGTTTCTGTAGCCAGATGTGGTGCAAAACGTCAATAGTCCCAACAGTTAAAAAGCAGATGAGGTGATTGTGAGGTTGAGAACAATTTGGCTACATAGTTATGTTGGGGGATATTTTTGTGCAATGTGTATTCTGTGGCTGATTTCTGTGCCCAGATATCTGGTTACACTCTGGACTCCAGCACTGTCATGATAATTGTATCATCCACTACATCAATGTTGTGTAAAGAACGCTCCCCAGTTATCTGTGATCAGTAAAAAAGGGCTGATCAGCCTATGACTGGGCTGAGAAGGCAGGACTTCTGATGTAGCAAATATTAAAAATAAAAGTCACCATCCCATGCTATTGCTGTCACTGGCAGGCCACATGGCATTTCGGAGTATTTTCATCTCAATCAGCAAAATATCTCCACCCGACCCGCCAAATTCCCAATTTCCATCCCATGCTGCCGGCTACTCTCTGGGCCCTGTGATCTCTCTGCCTCCATGGCTAACCCCACATTGGCCACAGCTACTCTCTGGCCCCAGCAGCAGCCGCCCTCTTGTGACTTTCTGCTGTGAACTCTGTTCACAGTCTCACAACTCCCAGTAACCCATTAAAATCAAAACTCAATAAGCTTGTAATTTATTAATCAGATTTATATCAATAAATTTTCACTCCACAAAACGTCCACACAATAAACTCAGAGCCAATTAATATTGATATAAACTGCCCACCTGGATAAGACAAATTGTCCTATAATTATCCATCCCTTATGAAGTAGTCATAGCCTCCTGTGGCCCCTTGAAGCCACACAGATCTGAGTCGTCCTTCTCTGCCTCCATCTTGGTTTTTCTTCCTCCTTCCTTTTCTCTCTCCTCTCTCCAAAACTCTGTGCCTGCCTTACTTTTTCACTGCCCAATCGCAGACCTTGCTTTATCTTGTGCCTGCCCTCACCTGCACATAGACAACAATCCACATTTAACCCTTTTGTCTGATTAAAAAAGGAACTTTTCTCTCAAATGTAAACTGAGCACAACTATTACCATTCTGTAATTTATAAGGTATAAAATACACCTCACACCCAGTCCATCATTTTTGTCAATTAAATAGAACACTCTGTTATCTAATCTAACTTAAGAAAGGCTTAAAATCTGTGTGTTATGTCTTAGCTAGATTGTATACTATCTGAAAACTATCTAATTAAATGTGTATTCTCAATGTTAAATAGCCTGGGTGGGTTATGAGACTGTAATTAGTCTTCAACCCCGTCAGAAATCTGAGAATGACCAACATCATCTGAAAATATAGGAAACCTAACACGGCTTCCAGAACTGAGACAGGTTGTAGAGACAACTGCTTACCTGTACAATCCCCTGTTAATAACACATAAGAGCATCAGTCTTCAGCCTCCTGGCCTAGGACCATCTGACAGACCTTTGTAACACAGACTTTTGAAGGATTGATTATTCTGACTTGGCAGAGATTATCAGTCGACTATACTGTATAGTGTGTCTTTTTCTGGACAGTAATTTGTCTGTAGATGAAATAGGCAATTTCTGCCTGGTGGCTACCTAGCCACAATGTAATACCTCAGCTGAAGGTAGAAATGCTCAATTTCTTCTTTGAATCCACAAAAGGAGAGAGGCTCGGAACAGATATGTCTTAACAACAAAAGAATACATAACATCAAATGTCACATTTTGTGGATTTCTGACGTTTTTTGAAAACCATCTATCTATGTAAAGTAATCTGGACTGTTGTCCATTAACTACTCTTAGCTACTTCTAATAAATTATTTTGAAAACACCCTAACAGTAAACTCAGAGCCATCAATTTGCTAACTGGCCCTAAACTCGGATGTTTAATCATCTCAGATCAGTTATAGCAGTTATAGGACTGGGTCTAAGCCTTGTATTCTTAAATGTTTTATAAGCACAATGTCTATATGAGAGTGACAATATCAATCTCAATTTTATATCAGTAAGAAATTCATACCAATGAAAACCTTAAATGTGTATCAAATAAATTCTGTACCAATGTAAGAGATTATAAATTCAACTTAGTAAAAATTATAAGGCTTTCTACCAAATGAGATTACAGCTGCACAATCAATTCCAGCTAGATTATCTCTGTTAAATTATGACCACTTCTAAATTCCCCAGAAAGACAACCTTAGAATAACCACCCTCAGCCCCCCAAGTTCAGGACATTGGGTCGGCTACTCTTCATAACTTCTTCAGACTGAATATGGGTGCTGAGATATCTTGAAGCGAGGGAGGGGTTAGAGACAACGAGAGAGTCAGCCAGGCCTTCAGAAGGCCACGCCAACGATCACTGTAGTCTCTGATGTTTGTCCTGACTAGATCTAGCCGAGATCAGGAATTCAAGCAGGTCAGTTCAGCATGTCTGACAATGAGACTCCCCAAAGCTGTACATTCTGTAATATATAAATCTCAAAACAACTGTCATCAAGATATCTGTATGTGGGATGATGTCACAGGTGAGGCAGGTACAAGATAGAATGAGGCCTGTCATTGGACGAGAAGGAAGGATGTGCAGGAGAAAAGTTTGAGGGAAGGGGAGGAGACTAGAACGGAAAGGAAGAGACAGGAGGGACAGTGAGAAGTCGTGGGAAAGAGAGCATGGAGGCTGACATTAAGATCCTACGCTGTACCTTTACAGGTCGTTATGAATGTTCTTAAGGGATGGGTGGTGCAGGGCTTTGTATGTTTAGGTGGGCAATTATATCTTATCAATTGGATCAGAGGTTATTGTGTTGTGTGGTCTTTCATGTGTAGATTTAAGTGTAAGGGAGTGTGGGGCGGCTGGTCTGGGCCGCCATGGAATTAGGATGTGTGCTTCTGGCAAGATATCTTGGGGCACTGTGGTGCTGGACCTAGAGTGGGTAAAACGACTTTTATTTTTTATATTTTTACAACGTCTGTATGGATTGTATCAGTCTGTGTAGGGTGTACAGACTGGTTAGGACGAAATTCTGTTTCTTTTTTGTTTTATTCTCTTGAATCTCGTTCTCCCGGGGTTCTCCCTCTATCAAATTTGATCCCTATAGCTCTGGACGATGTCCAGAGCCTAATCACCTTTTCTGAAAACACAAAGACAAAACCTTTTTCCCAAATCGGCATATCGTTTAGTCGGCAACCAGAAAAGCTTATACCTTGTATTCTCTCCCAGAGAAATACTATAACCACGAAACTCAAAATTATACCCAATTTGAAAATTAAAACATCCAAAATAAATGAGGTAAACTAAAATACTTGTTGTATTACGCCCTCTGCTTGGCGCCATAGCATCTCCCCTGTACTAGTTGTAAATTGTGGGCAGAGTTTCCCACGTGACTCGCGCAAAATCTGTACTCTCTCCTTCTAACTATAAAAACAATTTAATCACACTTCTAGTAATACCTGCTAATAAGAAGCAGGCAGCTTGTCAAACCTGGATTTTAACCCCAAATTCCCATGGAGCGCATGTTAGAATGTGAGTATCCTGTAAGACTCATTAGAGCACCGTGTCTTTACATCATCTGTTACACTCTCTGCCTGGAGCCTTAGACCTCCGCTCACTAGCAACTTCTATAATGTAAGTCTGTTGTGCACTCTGCCTGGTGCTAGCAACTTCTATTTTCTTCTATCTTAATTCCGATTCGTGGGCGAAATTCCCCACGTGATTCAGACAAACTCTGCATATAAATCTATTCTAAAAGCAAATAAACCAGTCTTTGAATTAAGCCACATTGGGCCCTTTGACTGGAGCAGCCTGTTTTTTCACACAGCAGGGGACCTAGAGTCTGTGAGCAGAGATTCACCCTGTACTGCTTTGTCCCAAGGTTCCCATGCTGGACTGCATGTGACGCATCTCTGTGGCACCACCTTTTTCTCACTTAGAAAACAAAACTCAAACTCCCAGGCTGAAAACCTTAAATGTTAGTAGATTCTTGACTAACACACTGGTTCGCCACCTGTTGTAGTAAATATTAAAAATAAAAGTCACCATTCCACGCTATTGCCGGCACCGGCAAGCCACGTGGCATCTGCGGGTATTTTCATCTCAATCAGCAAAATATCTCCACCCGACCTGCCAAATTCCCAATTTCCATCCCATGCTGCCGGCTACTCTCTGGGCCCTGTGATCTCTCTGCCTCCATGGCTAACCCCACATTGGCCGCAGCTACTCTCTGGCCCCAGCAGCAGCTGCCCTCTTGTGACTCTCTGCTGGGAACTCTGTTCACAGTCCCTGTGGTTATAGTCACAACTCCCAGTAACCTGTTAAAATCAAAACTCAGTAAGCTTGTAATTTATTAATCAGATTTATATCAATAAATTCTCACTCCACAAGACGTCCACACAATAAACTCAGAACCAATTAATATTGATATAAACTGCCCACAGGGATAAGACAAATTGTCCTATAATTATCCACCCCTTATGAAATAGTCATAGCCTCCTGTAGCCCCTTGAAGCCACACAGATCTGAGTCGTCCTTCTCTGCCTCCATCTTGGTTTTTCTTCCTCCTCCCTTCTCTCTCTCCTCTCTCCAAAACTCTGTGCCTGCCTTACTTTTTCACTGCCCAATCGCAGGCCTTGCTTTATCTCCTGCCTGCCCTCACCTGCATAGTGACAACAATCCACGTTCTGATTCCAGGGGAGGGTCCCAAAAGGGAGAGGAAGGAAGAGAAGAAGTGGCCATGAGGCAGAAGGTCCAGAAGGAGTCGTGATAAACAGGTCACCAACAGATTCTCCTAAGGACACGCATGGAGCAGAGTAAGCCAGGACAAGACTCAGACTGCAAGTGACACAGGGCCTGTGGCTGGGAAGTAGATGGCTTGGATGGTTAGAATAGGTGAATATCTGCCCAGTGATAGGGATTAAAGCTTGTCAATCAACTTAACAGCTCCAAGTGACAATTGTTTAGGAGCTAGAATGGGAACATATAAGGCTATCATTCATAAATTACTGTTTACATAGTTAGACATATATGCTACATGTTTACATAGTTAGACATATATGCGTACATATATGCTTCTAAGGCAAAAACACAGCTGAATGTCACTGTCTACTCAAAGTCTTTCATCTGTACAGAAAACAAGGAAAATGTTTATTTCAGCATTGTCTCATTGGGTAATGAAACCCTATGGCAATGCAGGTATCCATCACAGGAAAGAGGTGGAACCAAACCACAATGCACATATAGCTGTGTGATCTAAATATAAAAATTATCGGTCTACTACAAACACCAGCAAGAATGGATCTCAGAATCCAAATCGGGAACAAGAAACAAGGATGCACACTGTGTGAGTTTGTTTATATGTAGCTCAAAACTATGAAAGAAACACGCTGTCTTAAAGTGCATACCCCAGAAACAAAGCTGTACATAGAACAACAAAAATTATTAGCGCAGTAGAACGACAGTGTGTGCTGGGAACTGGGTCAGGAGACACAATCCAGGCAGCACTGCAAATCTTCCAGCTCAGGTAGTGAGGACATACATGTCCACTCTATTTCATAGCATGTGTTTTACATATACAGTACACACAGCTGTGCATGCATGCGATGTCACAGTTAAAATCCAGGGCGTTAGTTTGTGCTGTGCCACGTAACTTTGTTCTCCATTCTGAAGTTTAACATTAGAGGAAATCGTGGCCTTGTCATCAGTGCACATGAGGCTGAGATGAATAAGTAATTGTCCATAACTCATTTCAGAGGTTAACAAAGTTAGAAATACTCAGCGGCCCTAAAGTCTCCTTTGTCCTCTACCAACTTAGAACTGTAGCTCAGAACTCAGGAATGGGAAGACGGCCAGTGGGGCTTCAAAGGTAATCAACATCACGTTGTTGGGATCCAGGCTCACCACCACACTCAAAGTTATTCACCGAGACTCAGGGTCTCAGGAATTTAAGAAAATCAGTCAAGTAAGTAACCTAAAAAAAAAAAAAAAAGGGGGGGGTTGGGGATTTAGCTCAGTGGTAGAGCGCTTGCCTAGGAAGCGCAAGGCCCTGGGTTCGGTCCCCAGCTCTGAAAAAAAGAACCAAAAAAAAAAAAAAAAAAAGGAAGGAAAGGAACAAGAGAACAACCTTATTAAAGAATTGTCTATGTAAATAATTATATCTTTAAAACTGAAAACCTCCAGACTCGGTCTGGTGAGATGGCTCTGCAAGCAAAAGTGTTCCCAAGACTGAAGACATAAGCTTGATTTTCCAGAACCCACATGGTATGAGAGAACCAACTCCATCAAGGTGTCCTCTGACCTCCACATCCGTCGCACATGCACACACATACTTCTAGTGATGATGGTGATGACAACGATAACGACGACAATGATGATATTTTAAAAAAGAAAACTCCACAATCACCAAAAAGAACTAGGTGATGTATGTGACCATGAAGTCATCTCTCTGACATTTTCTTAAAGTTTGACCAATTTCACGTGTCAGTGTAGCACGTTTTAGTTTCCCTGATGTTCTTTGTTAACTATATATGCAAATATATTTAAAAAAGTAAATACTGGATTACAAATATGAGATAAAATAGAGATTCTTACTTTCTGTTTTACCCGTTTCCAGATTGGATTTTGATTTTAATGAGCCTGTACCATTTTATAATTATACATCATAAACAAATTATAAATAATCTATGTATAAAGTGTTAGAGGATGATAACAGCATGCATTAATCCAGTGTCTTATTCTAAACACTCAGAAAATGAAACAGTAGCAGAAGTAGTAGAGAACTGTAACGACAATCACAACTATCAATAAGTTTTCTACATCCAAGAGCTGAAGCTAGTAAGATAGAGGGTAAAGGTGCTTGCCGCCAAGCCTGAAGACCTGAGTTCTATCCCCAAGACCCACAGGACAGAAGAAGAAGAAAGCTGACTCTCTCAAGTCATCCTCTGACCACCCACTTCCACACATACATACACATATGCACACACAAATAAACAGATGTAATAAGGCATTTTCAATGAGCCAGTCCTAGCCTATGAAGAAAGAGCTGTTTGTCTTGCTAACTTTGTAAGCACTGACCCAAATATTTTAAAAAACAGAATGAAGAACACAGCTTACCGTCTTAGAATTCCTTATTGGTGGATACTGCCTGGTCCCTCCCTTTCGCCCACACGATGACTCTTTTCACATTGTGTTGACTCGTGAATGAATTCTAATTTGATTGACTTGTTGCATGTGCCTCTGGGTGTTGGAACTTAGATCCCTAGGCACGGAATAGAAGAAACAGTGTCACCTGCTTCTATTTTTACTTTCAATGTATCCCATCTTCTACTACACCTTATTTGAATATAAAATGCAGTGGAATAGAGATTTTAAGATACGTTCTTCACCACCGTAAATGCAGCTTTAGGAACCAAAAGTTCAGGTAAAATTGATTCTGGGACTACTCATGCTGTACAGTTGAAATATGAGGCAGGGTGAGGGAAGGGAAGAAATAGAAAATTCCTGCAAGTAAAATTTATGATGGCTGGCCCAGAAGACCATGTCAGTCAAGAATGTGGTTACAATTGGAAGTCTGTCTTTCTTTCAAGTCCAGAAGATTTCCAGTCTTGTGCTTTGTCTTTCAAAGATGCCTTTTTTTTCCCTCCTTCTCCATTGTTTTGTGATGGAGAGTTGAAAGTTTCCATGTTAACTTGGAAGTGTAATGTTATGCTTCTAAGTCTCGGCAGGACCACTTGCGAAGGGTTTTCCTTGTGTGTAAGGGAGGAGCTGCGGGAGGTTATACCTGAAACAGCACTGTCCCGAACTCTAGACTGATGTCAGCTACACCATTAGAGATACCTGCTAGTAGTTTTCCACATTATGCAATGACATTTCTTCTCTGTGCTGTTTAGACAAACGTGGCTCAGGAAAATGAGTCCTCTTTCCAACCTACCAAGATCTGTTCCTGGACTGTTGGTGTGTCTGGAGCTATGAGTAACAACTTCATGGCTAAGAAGCTTGCCTCTTCTCCGTCTATGCATTGCTGGGTCAAGAAGACACTACCTAAGGTTCCCCTGGGTTCCGCCCACACCCTACAGTCTATGCAAATTCATTTTCAGAAGTCAGACATAGCATTAGGAAGGGTAGTAATTTAGTCTGCATAGTGTCCATAGTCCTATTAACTCACATCCTGTGACTCGGAGACTAGGATGTGATTTCGAAGGGCATGAAAAACCAGAGCAGAATGTTGATTTATCACAACTGCAAGAAAGGTAAAACAGTGACTTGGGAATATGACTACCTCATAGTCTTATTGTCTACAACGGGAGCTGAAACCTAGTCAGACCCAGAGCTTAGTAGCAATGGCTGGAGACTAATTTATGTACTAAACTGCTGGGATGACATCAGTAAACTCTCTTAATCTCATGTGCTAGCCTAGAAAAAAATGGGGCAAAATCAATATACTCTAGAAACATTAATCAATACCGTCCCTTCTCATAAATCTAATGGTTAAAATATCTCCTATTCATAGGCCCTTGGTCCTGTCAAGGCTTGATGCCCCAGTGTAGGGGAATGGCAGGGCAGGAGGTGGAAGGGAATGGGGGGGGGAGCGCCCTTATAGAAGCAGGGGGAGGGGAGGTAGGATATCGGGTTTCTGGAGGGGAAACCTGAATAGAGGATAACATTTGAAATGTAAATTTAAAAAATCTAATAAAAATATCAAGTATGGTAAAAAAAAATCTAGACCTAAATAATAGATTCATAGGAGGAATTTTATATCAAGAAATATTTCAATTAACCTAAACATACATCTGAGGAAAGCAATTTAAGTAAGCACATTCTGAGTAACAGTACAACTGTTAAAGATATTACTGTAATTCTGTGTTTACAAATCTGTATTGCGGTTTTGAAAATTCTAAAACAATGTAAGTTGCATTATTTTCACCTTTTATTAAAAGATTATGTATTTGTAAATGTAAGTAAACATAATGCTTAGATTACTTTGCAATAAAAATTATCAAGTACTACACTGTGAGAGAAACGTATCTCCTATTCTAATGCCATTCTTAGCATAAACTACATCACAATGACCTATGACAAGATATACCAAGAAGAGCTCAAATGTCTTCAGTTTTGTATTCCCTGTTTAATTTTATCAGTCGCATCCATTTTTATCTGCATTTTTCTGGTTATAAAAGAGCAGCACAGGCTGGTTTGATTGACAGCTATCCTTGGTGCCAGATTTCCTCTTGCCTGTTAAATATGCACCTCACTACTTAAAACACATGGTTTTTAAGCTTTCCTGGACACAGCAGTCAGGCAGACAGAGATGAATGTCATCATTAGTCAACTGGCTGGAAGATTTAGCAAGATGTTAGAGTGAAGGGGTCATTAGCGTCGAACTTAAGTTTTCGAGAAAGTTTGAAGCGTTCCACAAGTTCACTACGCCATTTGCATTGGGGCGAGCGTGTGGCAGGAAAGATGCAAGGTAGAGTGGGCACACGTTCAACATCGACAAGTGTAACCGTAATTAAACAACTTCTTTTCCAACGTGATATTCATGAAAATGGGGTAAGGAGACACATTGTTTCTTAGGACAAACGCAAAATGATAAAGCATTTTTTTTGATGATTCGGCAGAGATCCAGGTCACGTGTCCTCCTATACTTCTTTCCACTCCATTCTTTCAGACAGGGTCTCTCGCTCAACCTGAAAATTACCGTATCATCTAGAATAGCTGGTCATCAAGAACAAGGGATCTTCTGTCTCCGCCTCCAGCACAGGCTTCGTAGAGCAGCTGCTTGCCTGGCTTTTATGTGGGTGGTTTCTCATTGTTTGGAGCATTTTTATTGTATTGTTGTCCATTTATTTATTTTTTATTTTTTTAAGGTTTTATCTAGATATGTATTTTTATTTTTCTAAATTATAATGGTATGAGTGGAATTGCTAAATCATCTGATAACTATATGCTTAATTTTGTTTTTAGACACTTCCGTACTTTTTTCACAGGGTTTGCATTGCTACATTTCCACCGTTAGGGAACAGGTATTCCAATTGCTCCATGTTCTTAAAGTCTGCTGTGCATGAGTCAGAACATTGTTGTTTTAACTTGTCTTTTAGTAGAGAACAAGAGTGCTGTTAGCCATTTCTTGCGGACAGGTTTTTTTCTCTTTCTTTCTCATTTATTTTAATGATTTCATTAATTTATTCTGATGATTTTGAGATGTTGTTGTCCATTTATAAAATACTGTGGCTTTGTCTAAACTCAGGTCTTCATGATCACGAAACGGGCACATTCCTGACTGAGCCATCTCCTTAACCCCTACGAAGCAACATTTTTAAAGTTTTCCAATAACATTCCTTGACTATTATACGACTATTTCTTTTTAAATTAAATGGAGATTCGTTAACCTGTTCAGTGGAGTAAGGTTTGCTGTTCTTTTCTGAAAAGACTCTGTTTAAGTATGCCCATTAAAATATTCACCAAGGGGGTTGGGGATTTAGCTCAGTGGTAGAGTGCTTGCCTAGCAAGTGCAAGGTCCTGGGTTCTGTCCTCAGCTCCAGAAAAAAAAAAGAAAGAAAGAAAGAAAATATTCACCAAGAGTACAAAATAATGTCTTAATATTTACACTTGATTTCTGTATTTTCTAACCTTGCTTCTCATGTGGAACAGGTGTTTCATTTATCTTTATTTTGTTAAAATTAGGAATCATTGAAGGGTTAAGTCAATAATGTAGTTCACTATTTCTCTTAGTTCCCTAAAAGCATTGTATAATAACTCTAATAGTATATATGTATGTATGTATGTATGTATATATTCTTATATAAATAACTTATCTTATATCTTCTTAAATACTTTTGGATTTATGATCACATGATGAAAATCTCAAGATAGTATTCATTGACATAAGTAATTAAATTCTTCATAGCCATGTATTTGAAACCCACCAAAAGCCAAAGGCATGCTATAAAAGAAAAAGCAAGACAACTTTTTCCTTGGTGTTGTTTTCCAAGTGAGAATTCTCCAGAACTTTTTTCTATTACCCTCATTGATTATGTCTACCTAACGGCTCAGAAAGCTTCATTCCTCCTCAATATATTAAATATAAATAAATAATGGTGATGCGTTGGTTCCGAAGGTAAAAGCATTTTCTTCCAAGCTTGACGACCAAGTTTGATCCCAAGGTCTCACGAGGTAGAAGGAGAGAACTTGAAGAAGCAGCCCGTCCCCATCTTAGCCTTAAAAGCCAACTTACAGCAAAGACAACCTAGGTTCACTCCTATGTATGATTAACCGCCATTTCTCAAAGACTGAGCTATGCCCCACCTGTAACCTCCACAAAAAGTTCTGTACTGCATGTTCCAGGAATGGCATGTTATTGCTTCAAAAAGTTGTTTATAACCATCTCGAAACCCTACCTTTGTTCCAAAAGGGTTGTTATGGCTACCTTGCTATGATTACTTGTTGTTCCGACCTCCTTGCAATCGTGTCTTTGTTTCAAGAGGTCCTGATGACTAACTTGTTATCCCCGTGTCCGGTTCCTGTAACTGCTTCTGTTTTGCTCACAAAATCCCCCATTTGGAAACCCACTACCCCTGAGCTATAAAAACTTTGTCTTTCTCACATCCGAGGATGACCTCTCAAACCCTGTCTGAGAGGGAGGTGATTCTGTACAGGAATTTAAAAGCTTGTTTTAATTAATTGCTTGCTTAAATTAATTTGACCATGACGATTTGGGTCAATGGTCTTTCTGATCCCACCTTTGGGATTAACAAACTGACCTTGAAAGTCATTCTCTGAGCTCCAGTAGAGCCCCTTAGCACACATATGTCAACTATAACAACAAAAAAAAACCTTTAAATAATTAAAGTAAACACATTACTTTCTTACAACTCCTGTAGTTGTTTGGTTGGCATTGTTTATTAAGCTTCTCTTCCTGTTCTTTTCTTCCCCTCAATAAAGTTAAATTTATTTTGTCTTTAAGAACTTTGGTATCATCCAAAAATAGTATTATGTGTTAAAAATGTCCTTTCCTATAAAATGGCAGAGTGGACAATGGTGATCATTTTCTCATATCTTCTTTGGATATAAATCGAATTCAAGGTCTAAGAAACATGGCGGGTCGCCGCCTTTCTCATTCTTTGAAGTGTCTTTATTGTACTGTTCCCTGTCTCTGAGATGCTGTGGCTTTGTCTAAGCTTCCACACTGGGGCATGCACAATCGCCTTGACTTTCATGTTCCCTGTGATGTCTGGCATTAGCACCCCGTGTGACAGACTCAGCTCCAAGCATGCTAATTGACTCTGGTTAACTCCTGGTGTATGCCATTGTGATGATTTTTAACAGGAAAGGTAATCTCAGCAACTGTAGCAGTCTGTCTTGCAGATTGAAGGTCAAGTGTGATGCCTTTACTGGTTCTCCTTTTAATCTTGAAAATTAAGTTTGAAATTACATTGATGGCCATAGACCAGTGCTGTTGCTAACGCCCAGAACCGTTCTCCCTATACTGTATAGGATATTTGGGGGGGGGGAGGCTAGGAATAAAGTAGAGCATTGTATATGGCTCCAACTGTTTATGAATATTTCTTAATTGTAGAGAGAAATTTGATTGACAGAAGAGCTGCAATAATAGGATAATGGGTTGCTAAGCTTTTGTGAGGTTTGCTTTATCTGTGTGTAGGTATGTACATTGTGTGTGTGTGTGTGTGTGTGTGTGTGTGTGTGTGTGTGCATTATGTGTATGTATCTTCCTGAATCAACTGAAAGCAAATTGCAGCTTTATAACCCACCATCCCCAAATACTTCATCCTCTTGAGAACAGTCTATTGTCTCACATAATCAGAAGAGAAATAAGGATTCTGGAAACTCTGACACTGCTGTAAGACAATTATCTAATACATAGCTCATATTCAAATCTAATCAGTTTTCTTTGTAACATCTTTTATAGGATTTTTCCCTTGTGGATTCAAGATACATCTCAGCACCACCAATTACATTTAGTCGCCTGTTTAGCGTGCTGTAATCTGAAGCAGTACTCGGGCCTTCCTTTTTCTTTCATAAAATGGATTTTTGTTTTGTCTTCTTTTTAAAGAACAAGCCAATTCAATTTGCATCTGTGTGATTATTTACTCATAACTAAGTCCAGATTATCCATAGTTGGCAGAAATTCTACATAAATCATGTTGGAGCCTCGAAGCTAATCTCATTCAGGGACACACATCGTATTTGTTTATCCTGTTACTAAAGATACTAGCCTGCATCGCTTGGTTAAGACGGTATCTGCTGAGTCCTGGTACTTACATTTTGGGATTTGTAAGCAGAACTTCAGAACAAAACTCTAATTCCAACATAGAGATTAGCCTGTGTAATCCAATCTGCTATTTTACACAACAAGTTCTTCATCTTGCACTATTACCTTATAACAGGAGCACAGATACGCTGAGGAAACATTTGTGTCCCTCCTTTGTCTATAATATTATTGAGAGAATTAGCCAGGCCTGAAGGAATGTGAATTCTCCAAGAATCTCAGGCAGAGAGAAGGAAAAGTCCTGAAGCTGATGTCATCTGGTCAAGGAGCTTATCTCCTTGAAAGAGACTTTACATGGTGCTAAAACTTGCAGGACACAGTGGCAGCTGGAAGCCTAAGGAATAACAGATATGTCAGTCATGATTAAAGCCACACACTGACCAAGACTGCTTGGCTATGCATTCCTCTTAACCCCTATTTAAACGTAAGTCATATATCAGGACCCTTAGATGAGATTTAAGGGTGTTGGGGTGGGGTTTGGGGTCACTGGTCCTTTTTATTTCATCCTCTTTCCAATGCAATCCCAATGAGTAAATATTTCTCTGATTGTCATTATTACCACTTCTTCAGTTGCAGTATTGAGGAAAGGTGGCACATTAACCAGGTGGTCCCTGGTTAAAGGTTCCTAGGCTTGAGCTCTGACCCTAAACATGGTTATAACTTCAAGATGTGAATCTAACTATCCCTATAATAACAATAATAATAACTTTTTTAAAAACCCAAAGAAACAGAAAACAAAAACTTCTGTCCATACCAACAGGGGTCTTTCTAATTCTACTACTGATCTTTACCTTAGTGTTTTCTCTGGCTGGCTGGCTAGACAGTTGGTTGATTGGTTGGTTGACTGGTTGGTTGGTTGGTTGGTTGGTTGGTTGGTTGGTTGGTTGGATGGTTGGCTATTTGGTTGATTGGCTTGATTTAGTTTGGTTTGGGTTTTTTGCCAGTTTAGAACAGTCTTCAACACTTGTCACCATTCATTTATTCTAGAAAAAAAAATCTTCTCTTTTGATGGCCTCTTCCTTTTACAACTACTGATTATTTATCTACAGGTTGTGTTCATGCTAATTAGTCACTAATGTTGACAATCCCAAGTATCAATTGTGTTTTCATCTACTTCTTATTTGGTATGTTTTTTCTGTGCTATTATTGGAATACTGTATGCTAAACAAGTGTGTGTGTGTGTGTGTGTGTGTGTGAGAAAGAGAGAGAGAGAGAGAGAGAGAGAGAGAGAGAGAGAAAGAGAGAGAGTATGCTGAGGATAAAACTTAGGGCATGCTATAGCAGAAATATAGATAGACACATTTTGGTTTTCATATAATATAGGAAGTTATTGGATAACAATAAATTCATAAGCTGGGTTGATTTCCTTGGCTACAGTTTACCATATTGCCCTGATTTCCCTTGATATCCATTGACAGACTCATGTTCTTTTATTCCAGTCTTCTTAGGAATAATATTAGTATGTTAACTCCCATATAGCACATGGTACATATAGGCTTCATGTAGCTCCACTTGTCAATTCTTGAAGCTGTTTCCTATGCTATTAAGGTCTGTGTAGAAAGTTCTTTCCTATTGATATTTTCCTGAAATGTTTTCTTAACTATGTCGAGATTTTCAAATGTGACTCGCAAATATATCCTTTTGTCTATATTTTTAAAATTTTCTTTTCAAAGTTGTTATAGTTTTTAGTATATAGTTTCTACACATCTATATCCATAGTTGTAGGGTTTTGGAATAAAGTGATCTCCTGATCCTGACTTGACTATCAGCCATCATGGAGCAGAGACTTTAGTCCAGCAGACATGAATATTCATGATCTTGAGAGGCACTGCAGCCTATGAGAGGCAGAAGGTGGACTAAAAGTGAGACTCCAGGATGGAGTTTCCTTTACACTATCACTCATGATGAGTGGAACTTTTCAGTGATGTAACTCTTTTGGTATTACCATTCCTGTAAGTAAGCTCACACCCATGCTCCTGTATACAAAAGCCCTTACCCAAGCTCCAGTAAGCAAGTCTTGTGAGTAGAGGATTAAGACCTGAGTAAAGGTCCATTGTTGGCCTGAGCATGGCCATGTCAAACACCCCATTGCCTCAGGCCTTCCCCTGGTCAAGTAAAGATGTTGACATTGTGTGCAGAAATCACCAACTGCAAACTTCCTCTTGGGGAAGCGAAGACTGCTCCCCTACAGAGGCATCTTAGTAAGATTAGGGAGCCTGTCCCCTCATTTAGCAAGATATAGTAAGTGAGTTCCCAGGATGCTAGTGAGTCTTCCATCCAATCCCAGGTTTTCTGTACATATGCCCCACTTGTCTTCACTCCCCAGCATCCAAGTCACGTCAATTCCAAACTCATGTAGATCTCAGCAAAGCTCTCAGCCATGCTTTCGTAAGCAAACCCTGACTCATGTTCCTTTAATCTCCATAAACTTACTGGTACAGCAAACTGAACTTTAATGGAAATCTTAGTTTGGTTGTTCTCACTTCCCAATCTGAGGTGAACAGACATCTGTTCCTATCTCAGGACCACATAGGACTATTCAACTTTTTTATTTCTTCTCGGGTCTAATTTGGACATGTCAATTCTTCTTAAGGGAACATTTTTGTATTGAGGACAATTCGATCCTATAATATCTTCTAGGTATCAAGGTGTATATCAACGATTAAACTTTAATAACACTATTATAAATAATAAATTTATTTATTTATAACAGTGTATAATAAATATCTGTTAGGAACTCACTATTTTATTTCTTATAAAATTTTCTGTTCTTTATTGTTCTCTATGCTGTTAAGGTCAGTCTGATATGCATATATGTTAGAAGTACTCTAAGGATTTCATTTTTTATAATTTTTAAATTATCTTTAATCATTTTTTTTTACAATCCAGTCATTACCTCCCTCTAGGTCCATCCTCTAACTGTTCCTTATTCCATTCCTCCACCCCACCCCACCATACCAGACCTCCCCATTCCCTGGGGCCTCAAGTGTCTTGAGTGTTAGGTGCATCTTCTCTCACTGAGGCCAGATCAGGCAATCCTCTGCTTTATATGTGTCGGGGCCTCAAACCACCTAATGTATCCTACCTGGTTGGTGGCTCAGTGTCTGAGAGACCTTGCAGGTCCAATTTATTTGAGACTGCTGGTCTTCCTATGGGGTTGCCCTCCTCCACAACTCCTTCCAGCCTTTCCCTAATCCAACCACAGGGGTCCTCACCTTCAATCCATTGGTTGGGTGTAAGAATCCATGTCTGTCTCAGTCAGCTGCTTGTTGGGCCTCTCAGAGAGCAGCCATGCTAGGCTCCTGTCTATAAGCACTCCATAGAATCAGTAATAGTGTCAGGCCTTGGAGCCTCCCACGTTGGGCCGGTCACTGGACCTCCTTTCGCTCAGTCTCCTCTCCAGTTTTGTCCCTGCATTTCTTTCAGACAAACAATTCTGGGTCAGAATGGAATGGCAACCCCATTCCTCCACTTGATGGCCTATCTTTCTACTGGAAAGCTCCCTCTTCCCACTGTTGGTCATTTCAGCTAAGGTCCCTCCCTTTGATTCCTGAGATTCCCTCTCCTCTCAGGTTTCTGGTACATTCCACAAGGTTCCCCCACCTTCTATCTCCCATGGTTCCCTGTCTCCATCCGTTCTGCCGGCCCTCAGAGCGTCACTCCTGTTCTTCCTCCACTCCGTACTCACTATTTTATTTCCTGCAATTTTCAGGAAAATTTCAACATATAATTCTCAGGGAACAGAGTGACATTAAATACCTAACTGTTTACCAAGTAGACACTTTAAGCCACCATTTCTTCAAGCTTTAGAGTGGAAATCTATTCAACTGTCAGTAACAAGCAGAAGTGACTTTTCATATCTATTTTTGTCCAGCTTTTAAAAACCAAATAGAATCATATTTGTTTCCTCCAAAAATGTTATCTCAGGGTAGAAAGAGAGTGGCGGGCTATGACTGGAAATGTTTCATTTATTTGAGTAAATGTTGCCCTGCTGTTGCCTATTCTAGAAGACTTCCGCAGAAATAACTTATAAGAGAAGCCAAATGACCACAGGCTGATGTCCATATGAGTAAGGAACACAAAGAATAAAGTCACAGGTTAATGAGTGATTAGTGTGGAAGTCTGAGCCTGGAAGACATCATTGATTTTTTTTTTCTCCTTCAGAAAGACATATGTCTGCATCCTTGTTAATTTATAGGAGTCTTATTCTGTGATTTTTTAACTCTTTCCTGAGGAAAAGAAATAATGAATTCAATCATTATTAAAGAATATTCTTAAAACAAAGTCATTAGGTCTAAGCTTTGGACTAAGCAGTTGCTTGCCAACACCATGAAAACATGACCAGCTCAGTATAAACTTGAGCTTTTAAGAAATCATTGTCTTAAATGCATTATCTTTAACAAGAATAGGCAAACCTAGCCTGTTGGCATGGCCTGTGATCCCAGCTACTCCAGGAGATAAGGTAAGAAGATCTCAAGGTCAAAGCCAGCCTGGAGAAAGAATGAGTTTGGGCCACCTTGATGTTGGTAAGAAGACTCTATCTCAAACAAACAAAACTAAAAAATGTTTGGAAAGGCTGGGGGGCAGAGCTCAGTATTAAAGCAATGGTCCCAAGTTTGATCTCCAGACATGCAGACAAACACAAGCAAACGTGGATCGGTAGGATCCTTGCATCTGTTTGTCCCATGCTAGCGATGGGTTTTCTCTCACATCCCTCTATGATATTCTTGAAGAACTCTAATGCTCTGTCAAAGATGACCAAAGGCATGGAGGGAAATGCAGGATTGTGTTTGAGCTGTGTTTACGTTGGAGGAAGTACAGAGCAATTGCTAAAGGACAGGATGTTGCTGTCTCACATTAATCATAAAAGTAAGGCATTCCTGTGAGGGGAATGAGAACTGGCAATGAGGCAATGCATGAGGCCTTGGCATAGCCATAGGACAGGAATGGTTGTGTAATGACTGGCATAAGCTTCAGAGGTTTAGTTCATTTTATTCCAGTTAATTGGAAGTTTTGATTCAAATGTAATCGATGAAGAATAGAAATTAGGGCTCTGGTGAACGTAGCTGACATGTCAGATCCCAGTAAGACACTGTCTCAAAAGAAAGGTCATCTGGGCTACACACACACACACACACACACACACACTAGCCAAAAGCAGAAAGCAAGAAGTGTTCACTGAAATCTGAATGGCTCAACAAAATGTAACCTGTACATGCAATGGAATATTACTCAATTACAAAAAGAATAGAAATTTTGACACGAGTTATTATGTGGGCAGAAATCGTGCTAAGAAAAATGGGTCAGTTGCAAGGAGGCAAATCTATTCCGGTCCCACTCCTCTGAGGAACATGAAGTAATCACTCACAGAAATGGACAATAGAATAAGGCTTCCCGTGGGCTGGTAAAGAGGAAGCATGGATTTACTGCATGGGGTAGATTTTCAGTTTGGGGAGATGAATAATTTCTAGAGTCTGGCTCTACAGCAACAAAAAATAGTTAACATCAGTCACGTACTTAAAAACAAGTAGAAGACTAAGTAAATGTCATACATCTCATATGTTACAGCATGGTAAAAGTTTTAGTGAATGTACAAGTAAATGAATACAGCATTAAATAAATTATTAATGAGTAAGCAGCATAAGGAAACTATAATATTTGGCAAATTATGATGTTTCATGCTTTGATATATTAGTTAAAACTCTAGAGTGCTGTCCTGTAAAATGCTTGCAGTGGAGGGGGGTGCCATGTGCCCTTGGCATTTGTTAAGCTCTTCAGAAAATAATAGTGTATTTGGACTTGACACCTCCAAGAACTGTGGACAAAAGAGAAAAAAAGTATTGAAAGGCAAGGAGATAAAAGAAAGCATGTAAAGAATTAATTATTGCAAAGATGAGGAGGCCAGTGTCTTTGAATAATAACCTTCATGTTCAGGAAGGATTATTACAGCTCACAAATTCTAATTTCACAAGTGAGGTGCATTTACATTGCAATAAAAGAGAGCTAAGGAAAAAAAATACAAAAGCTATCAACTCTTGGATACTCTACAGATTGAAGAATAGATTCTAAAGGATTTAATGGCATTTTGAGATAAATGTAACTTTGAATTAATAGGAGAAAATGTTCAAAATTTGGAAGTAATAGAAAGGATGTTTTGTGGCCTTGAAATGTAACATGGGCCAGTGAAAAACTGGCCAAAGATTAGTCAAATCTCTAAGAAACCTTTTCTGTTGGTATACACCTTTAATGCCGGCACTAGGGCAGCAGAGGCAGGTAGAGCTCTGTGAGTTCAAGGCTAACTTCTACACAATGTATATAATGATATCGGCCAACTAGAGCAACACAATGAAATCCTGTCTCAAAAAAACAAAAAACAAACAAAAAAAATCCCTAGAAAATGTAGGTTTGTTTAATTTTCTAATAGACAATGCCCAGCCTTAGTGATAGTTTTATGTGGCCCTGGGTATACAGAGTTACTAGAAAAGGCCTACAAACCCAGCAATGACTGACAATCAATTATAAACAGACTTACTTTAAAGCAATTATTTGGTGTACATATAACTTTACCACTGTGGCAAAGTGAAAGCAAATTTGCATACTAATGAGATGGATGTTTCAGTTATTCATACATAAAGAACCAAATTGTGGCTGAATACTTGATACTTGAAGATATACAGCTTCTTCCGCGTTTTTCAAAGTTGACTGATGCTTAACCCTCAAGGCGGGAAAACAAACTCTGCAGTATTAATGCATAGAACAAAACCTCAAAACGGCACTTTCTGCCTCAGATAGTGACAGGAAGCTTGGCCTCATTCCAGACCAAAATTAATTTAATGACTTTTTTTTTTTTTAATGAAACTCATGTCCACAACTTAATGTCAATGTTAAAATCCAGCAAAATAACACAGCAAAGTCCAGAAGTATATACTAACGTGAATGCTGGGAGTCATGGTGGGACAATATTAGAACTCTTCGTCTTCCATAATTAAACCACTATGTTTCTATAAGAGCAGAAAACTTTGCATGTGCAATAAAAACAGTCTAATTTATAACATGGAATTGTCTCTGATGTGAGCAAATGTGTCTCCATTGTATGGTGTAACTGAAATGTGCGGTATGAAGTGTATATGTTGTGTGCTCAGAACCAAGGCTGAGTTAAGTCACACAATGTAACACAGACAAGTGTGGTGGCCAGAAATGCTCTGAATTAGTATTTAACTGATGCTCATTTAAAAGTCTTTTATTTGGGCTAGTGAGGTAGTTCAGTGGGTAAAAGGGTGTCTGTGACAAGGATAAATTTGTTTCCCAGGACCCACATAGTAGAAGTAAACTAATGGCTCTTAAAAGTTGTCCTCTGACCTTCACACATATCCAGTAATGCACACACACACACACAGAGAGAGAGAGAGAGAGAGAGAGAGAGAGAGAGAGAGAGAGAGAGATATGATATATAGGATAGATAGATAGATAGATAGATAGATAGATAGATAGATAGATAGATAGATAGATAGATAGATATAATGAATATTGATTGTGTTGGCTAGTTTTTACTGTCCCCTTGCGACAACCTAGAATCATCTGGAAAGAAAGAGTCTTAATGAAAAATCTTCTCATTCTGATTGGCCTTAGGCATGTCATCAGGTGTTTTCTTGATTGTTACTTGATGTAGGAAGACCTTGTCCACTGTGGGCATCACTATTCCCTAAGCAAAGAGCCCTGAACAGTGTAAGAGGGAGAAAAGTTAGTTCACAACAAGCAAACAAGTGTACATGCACTTATTTCTCTCTGATCTTAATGGTGGATGGGCTACACCTAGCCACTTGGGTCCCTGCCTTGAATCCCCTGTTGAACAATGAACTGTGACGTGGAATTGTGAGTCAAACAAGTCCTTTCTCCCATAAGTTGCTCTTTGTGAGCTATTTTATTGCAACAACAGAAAGGAAACTAGAACATTAATTTTAAAAAGTCTTTTCCTGTTGAGGAATTCTGTGTACCTGTCCCATTTGCATGATCCCATAAGTGGTCTTGTCCCATAGTTTAGGAAGGACAGCTCTCATTTGAAAGAAAGTAGAAATGGGCACCCCAGGGTAAAGAAGAATATTACAAGATTTTGAATTCACTGTTTTATAAAAGGATTAAAGAAAATGTTTATTTTGAGTGTATTCTGTACATGTTGGCAGATCTGACAAGAACCCAAAGTTATGAAGGGGATTTCTTAATGTATTCACTACAGCCTGAATTATCTTCATAAACTCCAGAAGAACTGAGAAACTGCTCAGGGGCCTAAGAAAACACAAGTAATTGTATCTTTAAAGAGGTGATTGAGACAATTAACATCAAATAAGTCACAAAAATAGCCTGCAAAATAAGAGAGATGACGTTCAGTTTGAGGCCTACTGAATTTCCACAGATTTATCTAAAAGTATAAGAGCTGGGTATAATACAGTATGCCTATAATCCCAGCACTCAGAAGGCTGAAGCAAGAGGATTATAATATGAGTTCCAGGTCAGCCAGGGCTACACAGAGAAACCCTGTCTAGAAACACACACACACACACACACACACAGAGAGAGAGAGAGAGAGAGAGAGAGAGAGAGAGAGAGAGAGAGAGAGAGAGAGAGAGAGAGCACTGTCTGGAAGGGTAATGAAAACTATTCTTGAATCATCTTCAAAATGTATTGATAATGCTTCAACCCTGTGTACTTTACACACTTTTTAAAATCTAAAACAAACAAAAAATGTCTTCTAGTTTTAGGTTACCTGTGAATCATCAAGAATCCTTGGGAGAAAATAATAACAATGTAGCACAAAAAGACTCTTAAATTCACCCTGAGGATGAGTAATAAAGATGAATGCTGCCAAAAAAAAAAAAAAATGTCTAGAAACACAAATATGGCAATCATAAAGACTGAGACTCACATGTGTGAGCTATTGTTTTTGTTTTTGTTTTTGTTTTTTATAGCAAAACCTTTTTCTAAGTGTGATTGGTCTTGGAAATTTTAAGGAAAAGGGTCTCTCAATGGCCACTTTGGGAACAAAAGAATTTTGATGGGTGCCCTCTTCCCACATAACAAGATTCTGGAATTTCCTCGCAGCTGACAGGTGACAACCTCAGCTTGAGTTCTGGAGCGCATCGGCAAGACCATGCAACTTTAAATGGCTTCCGTACTTGGAGATTGAGGGATGAGGAGGAAGAGGCAGAAAGCTTAAGACTAGGAAACCAGAGACAAGAAGTGAGCACTTGTCTATCATGACAGAAACTCCCACGACAGAAGCTCCCACCCCAGGTCTGAATCATCGTCCCCACCAGACCAGGATAAAGGGCTTCCCCAGAAAGAATTCGCTGGTACTTACGCTTTGTTACATGTGCACCTTATAAATTATTCAGCGTGGCCTGCTTGAAGCCTTGAAGCTCTCTCTGTTCTTCAACCCAAACTGACAAAAGCAATGAATTAAATCTGTGGGCAGTCAATTCTTATCACAAAAGCGTGAGATTGATCGGAAACGAAAGGAGAATTTTGCTGAGGTATCAGAAAGCAAGTCCTCTGGTCATTCCCCTAATCACACAAAAAGTTACTCTCGCCCAGGAACTTACATCTTTTAGCAAAGGGTGTTTGTTTGTTTGTTTGTTTGTTTGTTTGTTTGAAAACAGTGCTCATTTGCTTTTAAAGTATAATCGTTATTTACATTAGTGCTGAGGAAATAGCTGGCCGCCTAATTACGATATTGATGTTTTCTTTGTCTAATTGGGTAGGTCAAGGCACTAATTTGATTCACAGCTGTGGCATGTTTTCGTAAACCTTGGTGAACTTTAATTGCTTATAAATATTGGATTATGAGGCCTTGAGTCTTCGCTAGGATGCTGCTTGGTTCCATATGCTTTTAAATTTGACAATATGTTGTCCATTTCCTCAGAATCTTTCATCCTAAATGGCCCTGGGGGTAAGAAAGAAAGGAATAACACATATGGCTCACATAGCTACAATCCATTAAAATTTTTGCTGGTGACAGCAGCTAATGAGTTATTGTCAGGAAAAATACTGTCAACGAGCCCTTTCTTCCTTAATAGTAAAACTGCAGCACAAAGACAGCACTGCTCAATGCCCCACAGTGGAGAGAAGACTGGAGCTGGTGGTGTCAAGACGGAAGACCAAAATGGCTGCAGGCAGAGGCTGGCCACAGCCTTGTAACTAGGCAACCATTCCTCCCTCCCCCTCCTCCACTCCCACCTCCAACTGTGTTCTGCATTCCGTGTGTGTGAAAATGGAAGCTGTCACCTCCACTGTGTCTGGGCATCCTCCAGGCGAGGAATGTTCACCCACACTGGCCCTGGAGAAACCGTGAAGGATCACCCACTGTAGCAGAGAAGAGACCTGCGCCTCTGCTGCTGAAAGAGACCATGTCTCTCTGGAAGCCATGATCCTTTCTCTTCTCAGTCCCCTCAAATCCCCACAGCCACCAGATTGCCTCATCCCACTCTGAGCAGGGCACCACACAAAGCTAGCCCATCAGGGCAGACAGACTGACTTCTTGGCGCTAAGGCTTTTACTCAAACACAAAGTCCTACTTGGACTCAGAGAGTACATATTCCTCAGTGACCAAAACGCCTTTAAGCCCTAACTCGATTGCTGGCACTAGTAGCTGCCTGCAAATTTTATTTTTATTAAAAGCAAAGAAAGTGCATGCATCTACAATTTGGGTTATTTTGGTTGGTTGGTTGGTTGGTTGTTTGGTTGGTTGGTTGGTTTGGGGATTGCTTGCTTGCTTTGCTTGCTTGCATGCTTTGTTCTTCCAGACAGGTTTCTCTGTGCCCTAGCTGTCCCGGAACCAGCTTTGTAGATGAGGTTGGCCTTGAACTCACAGAGTTCCAGCTACCTCCCAAGTACTTGTAATATTGTCATGCCTGTTTGTTTGTTTGTTTGTTTGTTTGTTTCACCACGAGGTATCCTAATACTGACATCTGAAGAACTTGGTACGTAAGGTTTTTTTCCTTCTTTTCAGTGCCTAACACATATAGGCATTACACTCACAGTAATGCCTTTTGTGATAATCTGGTTATGATTTTTTGAGCAAAAGTCTCACTGAGTAGTCCTAGTTGACCTAGAACTATGTAGATCAGGCTGTCCTCAAACTCACAGAGCCCTACCTGCCTCTATCTTTTCCTCCTGAGTGCTAGAATTAAAGGTGTCGTCCACCACTTTCAGCCTATAAATAAATCTTTTTAAAAATATTTTAAAGAAAAGAAAGTTTCACAAGAAAACCCATTAAGGAAAATTAAGAAAGTTAGCTAACAATAGAGCTTCTTTTAAAGACTTCATCTGATAATGAGGGCAAGATGAACAGGTTCTCTGCCTATCTCCTGTACTTTTGCCTCAACTCTGGCTTATTCCCTCAGTGCAGGCCACACAAACCAGGATTTCACTTCCCCAAGGCAGGTCTTGGAAAATACAACCCCATTCCCCCAAAGTAAACCACAAAGCCTCGAGGCGTTAACATTGTGCTGGCATTCTGTAATCCTGTGTTGGCTTTCTGACTCAGAGGGGGTCATAAAAAATTCCCCTGACCGTCCTGCTGATGTAGATCCTAAGACCGTGCCACATAGGTGAGAAGAAGGCAGTTCACCAAGAGCCCAAGAAGTTGAGCTGACAGACTTGCCCGTTTCCTCCCTAATCTGCCACCAGGCAATCACATCACTTGCGTCCAATTACAACCCTAAAGGGTTGCCCTTGCTTTCTGAGACCGATAAATAAAAATGGCCATTTGTATCAAATAATGTAATGATCCAAGGGAATCCAAGGTGACACCACAGAGATCCCAACCAGCCCATCTGCGTGTACTGTTCACAAGCAAGTTATGGGATCAGCTTGGGTGTTCATGGACAGATGTGTAAATAAAGGGCACGCGGCCTGCATATACACTGGAGAATCATTCAGAACATGACCTGGCCGTTTACAGGGAAACAGACTGAGTCAGGCAGGGATCACGGTATTCAGCCAAACAAGCCAAGCTCAGAAAGATAAACGGCACCTGTTTTCTCTCTCATGTAAGGTCTAGATTTCTTTTTAAAACATGAATGTAAAACCACGACTATTTGAGGAGAGAGAGAGAGAGACCCAGCGAGAGGGAGAGAGCAGAAAGGACAAGCTGATAGGGGTAGTTATGAGCAATGCTTGTTATATACACACGTGCAAAGACGTCAGAAACCTATTGTTCTGTGCAGTCAACGTAAGTTCCACTGTTAAGCACACAGTTCACTTTAGCTCTTCTGTCTTGGAAGACCTCTGTATCAGATCAACTAAAGTTTATTCAAATTTCTCTTGTTTTTTCTTTTTTCTTGGTATGAGGTGTCCACTGTGACTCTTTATGAAAGGCGGGAATAATTTTTAAATTTATTAAAAATTAGTAAAAGAAGTAGTACACAAGTGAGCATAAAAACTTTCTCATAATAAAATCATCAGAACCCAAACCCACCCACCTCCAACTCCCCCACCACCCCTTCCACTCCCCCTTCCCCCCCATCCACCCTGCAAGAGGCCTGTAGTCTGCCTGTTACTAACAACATCCCCAGGGCTAATCAAGGTCCCTGGTAGTCTATAATGTGCTGTGCTGCAGAATCATGGAATTTCCAATCCATAGTTGGGAAAACTATGTTAATTTCGTACATCCAGGGGTCATTGTCAGACTTCTGGGCAGATAGTCCTTTGAGAATTGTGAAGTGCTTTAGAACTATGAGTGATTTCAGTGCGGTGATGTGAATGCTGCTTTCCTTTGGCCTTTCATGCTCTTAATTGGCAATTAACATGTAAAAAGCCCTTGAGTAGTTCAAGGAAAATTGATTCTTCCTCCCTTAGCTGCCCACCTACAGACACAGGCAAGCAGGAGGATGATGGGAAAGGTCCCATGAAGTAGCTGCCTCCTGCAGGATGCCCAACAGCTCAGCTCTCAGGACACGAAATGCCCACAGCGATCTTCTTCACTGATGTGGGGATGCTCTCCAGTAATGAACGCAGACCACAATCGCTTAAAATAAACGATTGATTTCAGGCTTAAATGAAGATGTTGTCTTTATGTAAACCCCCCCCCAAAAGTCAAATGTTTTATTAATAAATGTATCAACTAACTGATCAACAACTGATGTCTTAAAACTTGCATGACAGGAAAAGTAGCCAGCATCCAGCTGCAATGTGCCTCCATGTAAGTCCCTTTCCGGCTAGCCTTGCCTGTGATTCCTGAGACTGGTAGCATTAAAGTTTGAACATGAAGGTTTTAAAACTTTAGAAGCTCGACGCAAGAATCCACAGAAAGAAGTAAACAAATATGTGAGGATCGTGCAAGCGCCCCTCCAGCTATAAAATACACATGCGTTAAAAAAAAAAAAAAAGCTGTCTTGTGTTTTTAGTTGTGGTAGTGCCCTCTAGCGTTCAGAATGGTATCTGCAGTTTTATTAAATATCGCAGAGCTGGCTCATTAAACCTTCTTCTCCCCAAACGAGAAATCAGAATAGCAAAAGTATTATATCCGTGTTTTACAATGCTGAGTCCAAAAAGAAGACCATTTAGGACAAACTAAAGAGAATAAATCATGTATTGTGGTTAGAAAAGCTGGTTTCATGGAATTTCAACGTGTGGAAGAAAGACAACCGCATTGATTACAAAGCAGGTTTCTGACACTTTTCTCTTGTTAACCCATCCCCGTGTGGGAGTATCAGGTGTAGCCTGTTATATGGGCAAGAGGAGCACAGCCTCTTTGTAAGCCTACAACATTAAAAAAAAGAAATTATTCAGAGCAAGTGAAGAAAGTAACAGACAAGTCGGATCAAAAATGGAACTGGCGATTTGATGAACGCCACGGATCTTTTTCCCTGAATAAAACTGTGCACACGCCTCTATCTTTAGGGGTTCGTATCATACCTGAAGGCTGTGTAGCCCAAGATAAACGTTTGTCTAGCAGTGTCCCAGCTTCTACCTGCCAGGAATTCTGATTTAAAGATAAAGCTGGACAAACTCAGACTAGAGTTTCTACTTCTGAATAGTAAAACATGCCAATCATGGAATGAGGAACTCTAAACTCGGGCTAGTCATTTCCTCCAAGGGGAGCGGAGGCTGAGAGATGGGGTAAAAATCAAAGACTTCCTCTCCAACACAGCTATGCCACCATTTCCTCAGCAACGGGTCAAGTGTATAAGGCATAAATAACATCAGTTTAGTTCAGTCTGATAATGTATAGGTACAAAGATAATTGATTTCCATTTTGCAGCTTCCATTCTTGTTTATATATTTGAGATTCCTTTTATCTTTTGAAACAATTAATAAAACACTAAGTTATTACATTTAAATAATATCAGATATGGTTTCATTAGCATTGTAAAAAAGTGTTACTTTTGTCAAACATACAAGTATAGTTTCTGAATAGAATATTTAATTCTGTATTGTGCAAACTCACCAAGCAATAATTTAAATAAGTTAAAATATTAATCTTGAACAGACTATTGTTCTCTTCACAGAGTCCTTAAGAAGAAAGCTTTTATCTTTATGGTTATAATTTGATTTCACGATAGAAAAAGGGGAAATTCTTCTGAAACTAATGTTATATTAGAACAAAATTTATTATCGATCCATAGTCATTGTACTATAAAATATAATGAAAGTTTAGATAAGGTATTATTCTCTTTGGGGATCTCATATATAACAAAGTCAGCGTGAAGCCAACTATGTCATTGCCTGAGAGCCTGAACCAAATAGCTGCTTAATTGATTCCGGCTGGTGGCTGCAGCAGCAGAGCCTCCCAGAGCATTCTGGGCTGCCTCTCAGCCCAGCCCATCACAATGCAAAGCAGCAGGGATGAAATGGAATCCTAGCAGCAGCAGCGCAGGCGCAATGGGAGGAAAGCTGAGAGGGAGAACAGCTTAGAGTTAACCTGGGGAAGGTGGAAGACAGGACCGGAAACTCAGCGATGACCTCAGCATTACCCAACCCTGGAAGCGTGTGCATTTTTGGCTCCTGGTCAGGGCCTGCTTGGACTCAGCTTTTCTTGAAAAAAAAAAAAAAACGTTAACCTCTGAGGACTTTTTTTTAGCTCAGCGCTGGTCCTAATAGTGAAGAAACGGACTCAGCCTGAAGTCTCCTGAGGAACTGGGTTTTTTCAGGGTGATGATAGTGGTGGTGGTGGTGGTGGTGGTGGTGGTGGTGGTGGTGGTGGTGGTGGTGGGTTTGGTGGTGGGGGTTGTGGTGGTGGTGGTGGTGGTGGTGGTTGTTATTATTATTATTATTATCATTACTTGTTCCATTAAAATGTCCTTCTAACCATGTGCTGGGCCTCCCAAAACAAAGGGAACTTTCATCTGTCTCTTTCACCTCATTCCCCATCCCCAGGCCACCTGACCTTCAAAGGAAAGTCTAGTGTGGCCCCCTACTTCCTCGCTAGGTCTTAGTCACCTAAGTCTCCTTTATTGACTGACTGACTGACTGACTGACTGACTTAGGGAACGGTTGTGCACAATGGTGCTTTGCTCCTCTATCGGTTTCTGAGATCGGAGATCAAACTCAAGGTCATCCGGCTTGGCAGCAAGTGCCTGTATGTGCTGAGCCATGCCCTCCATCTTGGTAAAGAGGTAGATAGTTGCCATTTTTGCCACTGGAGTAAGAAAATCTAGGGGACATTTCTGTGTTAGGCCATTGACCAAAGCACTAAAGAGGTTGTCTAACCCTTTATGTTCTAGCACAAGTGTCCATCCAGGTCTAGAAACCCCAACTCAAATCACAATAAGCGTGAGTATGGGGATGACTTTGTTATCACTGCGTGTGGAACATGGGCAAGTTTATAGGTAAGGTTTGCCTGCACCAGTGACTGATTAAGAATTTGGTGATCGTGAGTTCTAGCCTGATACCAACTCAATAATGATTGACATATACCCTTAGAATAGTGTAGTAATTAAACATGGGGATATATGTAATACATATGTATATAATATTTTATGCCTTCCTAACTTCTAAGCTACCTCCCATTTTGACAATGTCACATGTGTTTGACCTTGGGACAAAGGACTGAGGTGCATATCTTACATACTAAAGCAGACCTGGCCACCAGGTTCTCCCAGTGTCCCTTAGTCTCTACCTGGCACACCCTGTCCCCAACCCTGGACTTTCCAGCCCAGGGGCTAGGCTGCCCTTTCCCCAGAGGATCTTCCCTATATAACTCTAGACATTTTGGTCTCTTGCTCTCTCTTTCTCCCCTCTCCCTCTCCCTCTTCTCTCTCTTTCTCTTTCCCTTCCCCTCTCTCTCCCCTTCAATGGTGACTTTCCTGGCCTTCTACCTTGGAGCCATTGAACTTGCCTGAGGACGGCTTTCCAATAAACCTGCATTTAATATATTTTAATTTGGCTTGAATTGGCAGAGTAATAACTTCATCTTATGTATCCCCAACTGGCCTCAGACTCTGATCACAACCAAGGATGACCTTGACCTCCTGATCTTCTTCCCTCCGTACTCACAGTGGTAATATTTCAGGAGTATGCCACTTCTGCCTTATTCTTGGGTCTTTGTGCATGCTAAGATGCAAACCAAGTTATGCCTCCAGCCCCACAAAGTATGTTCTATTTATCCTGAATGATTTGTCCTCAAATCAACCAAGATTTAAACTGTCACGGTCCACCATTGAGAAAAGCCAGGGCTAGAACCTAGACACAATAACTGAAGCAGAAACCAAGGAGAAATGTTTACTCTCCCTCGATTGTCACCTTGCACTCTTCTACAACCTAGGCCCACCCGCCTAGGACGGGTACCACCCACAGTTGGCTAGACTCTCCCATACCAATCATTAATCGAGAAAATGGTCCACAGACCTTCCCATGAGCCAATCTGGTATAGGTAATTGCTCAAGTTAACCAAAGCTACCAACACAGGAAGCAAATGATCTTGTATTAATTGATCTATTTATTTTTGTGGTGTCAGGGATTGCTCTCAGGACCTAGGACAGGCCCTTGCCCTGAGCTGCTACCCAAGCACTATCTTACCTCTCCTGAGATTTTCTTCTCATGGGGCAGAGCTTGAGATTTTAACAGTTCACAGGGTCTATCTTGAAAAGTAAAGGGATATACTGTTGTTTAGAGATGATTTCCAGTGTGGAATGAGTGAAGTAGCCCTGAAGACAATGATTCTCCTCTTTATCCCATCAGAACATACCAAGTGGCTGTCAAATTGCTGGTGGAGTTATGACTAGCAACTAGGAGACAATTAGTAGCCAAGTAAGGGTAGAGGGACAGAGCGACATCAAGCTTGTCTTAGTTACTTTTCTAATGTTTGGTAAGACACCAGGACCAAGGTGACTCATAGAAGAAAGAGTTCTTTCCAGGCTGACGATTTCAGAGGGTCAGAGTCCGTGACCATCATGGCAGGTGGGCCTGGCACTGGAGCAGTAGCCAAGAGCTCACATCTTGAGACACAACCAGAAGGCAGAGCAAGCTAACTGGTCAGCCATTCTAGAGGTTTTAGTTCCCAATAAGGGAATGTTCCTGCAAGAGACACAACAAATGTCCCATTGAACTGGAGGCTCAGCCCCGGCCACCCCCGCCACTTCACTTTGGGCTTCTGATTTGCTTAGACCAACCAGGCTAAGAAAGTAGAAAGCGTGTTGGAAGGGGTGACTCCAGAGGAAATTGGAGTGCTTCTCCACCACAGAGACAAGGAAAATTGTGCCTGAAGTAGAGGAGGTTGATCCTTTAGAACATCTCCTGCTACTGCATCCTGTGGTTGAAGTCAATAGGAAATTACAACAGCCACCATAAGGCCCTAACCTGAATTAATGACTTCTAGAATTCTCCTTACGGAAATCCAATGCTTTGTAGCACTGAACTTAACAGAGCATAACATTTTATTTTGGATGGGGAAAATGGGTTTTAATAGCTTTCTGTTCTTGAAATGCAAGTGAATTTGCATTAGAATCCCAGCTTACTTACAGCCTGCCTGGTACCTAGAAGTCTCTCAACAAAAAAATAGGTTTCCTCAGAAACAGCTTTACATGAGTCTACGGGTGTGACTATCACAAATTCCCCTAAGCTTTGTGGCTTAAAACAAAACAAACTCACCATCTTGCGGTCCTGGTGGGCCATACTTCTAAACTCAAGATTCCCTAAGACAGCATTTATCCCTAAGGCTCAAGAGAGGAGGAGTTTCTCTCAACAGGACATTGCTCAACTACTAAAACAAATTGAACACCAGGTAATAAAAAAAGGAAATTCTACTAAGGTCCTTGTAGTCAAATCGTCAGTCAGAACTTTCACAAAATAAGCTTGATATAAACAGCATCAGAATGAATAAACAGAATGTCATCTGTACCTCATGCCCCGCCCCCCAGGGTAACCACTCTCCTGATTTCTAGACATCACACATCTGTTTCATCAGATATAGATTTTATGGTTGCTTCCAAGTTTCCTGGTGGGAGCATTACGTCCTAACTTAGGGGAGACATGGCCAGGAGATCTAGGGAATGTAAAAGATGCTGAGGAGTGATTTGGAATTGGAATGATGTCCACATTGCCTCCTTCTCCCTCCTCTGTGAAGAGGACATGAAGCAGGTGCAGGTAGTATTAGGAATCACTGAATGAAGACCCCAGACTCAGAAATATACAAGAACAAAGAGTGTTTATTCTGCAGAAACACCCAGCGTGCAAGGGTCACAACCGCATCAAAATGGCGAACCAGACAAAGATGCTCAGGCCTCTTTTATAGGGAACTGTGAGAATTTTCCAGAAGGATTAGGTAATCTCCAATGTGATTGGTAAGTAGCCAATCTTGATTGGCTACTATGTTAGGGTTAGATAAGCTAAAACCTCATTGGTGAGTGCTGGGATGTCCCAGATGGACTGCATTCCTGAGTCATGAATGATTAACCACAGAATGGGGTGCCCAGCACAAATGGCCTATCCTGAGATCAGATATCTTCCATTCATGTGGCTATCTTCAGGCTGTTCCTCAGGTGGGGGGATTTTATTGTCTTGTTCTTGGACTTTGGGGTCTGCTCCTGGAGTGGATGACCTATAACCAGTGCCTGGTGTGTTTATGGTGCATTTGAGCTCACTGCGCCTGGAGATGTCAATATATCCCGTCCAGTGAAGACCTCAACCATACCTTAGACATTTGCCAAATGCTGGGAGTGACTGCATAAGTCTTTTACCGTAAATGGCAGGGAAGACTGTGGGGCCCTTTGACAGCCATCTTCTAGTCTCCAGGTTCTTTTTTGGCCATCTGTATCCAGGAAGGAGCCAGCTCCAGTTCAAGCCATCACTGTCCCCCTGGCCCATCCCAGTTCTCTGGTTCACAAAGGATAGTCCATGGGCAAAAAAATGTAAGCCAATCCATGTTCTTTCAGCCCTGCTCCTCTCCCACTCCACAAAAAACATACAAGGCCATGTCCAAGTACAAGTGATCTAAGTATTGAAGCTCTCTCTGCCTTCCCTCCTCCTCCCCCAGCATCTCATCCACACCTCACCGCCCCTTCGTTAGCCTTGCTAGATGGACTCACTTACTCCCCAGCCTTTATAAAAGAATAGAGGGGTTGATAAGCAGGAAAAAGGAGCAGACCCAACCTGCAAAGTCAGATAGCCTGATGTTTCCAATAGCCTCTGGGATACAGAACAATTAACATGGAGACCCTCAACTGGTCAATGTGCAGAAGATATTAGGCTTGGTCTGCTCAGTCCGAAGTAACTCCCCACACACTCCTCCAAGGCTCAGAGAACTTTGCTGCAGAGGAAACAGAAAGGCTGTAAAAGCCAGAGGTGTGGGTGACTTCAAGGAAGCAATATTTTCCAGACATAGCAGGACAGTTGTGCGTTTGAGCTCGTAGTGATTATAACAACATACACAATACCTGCTCAAGCTCAAACCGGCAGAGGTGGAGAGGTGGGAATGAACTTCCATCAGCAGCCAAGGAGGAGCTGTTGGTATTTGGTATTGGTATTGGTATTTGGAGAGGGGGAATCACTTTCTTTAATAGCATGCCCCTCGGTAATGTGGCCACACTCTAGGGAAGGTCCCACTCCCAAGAGCAATTGGGCAACGTGGACTGAACTCAGTGGGAGCGAGGAGAAAACTGAAAGTTGAGTGGGTAGGGAATGAATATGACCAAAATACATTGTATGAGGTTCTCAAATAATTAATAACAATTTTAGCCTACTCTTAGAGACAAGAGAGCATCACTGCCTGCTGAGAGACTTCCAGAAGCTCCTGTACCACAAAGGACAAGCTGGGACCCCAGCATAAGAGACGGCAACAGACAGCTTCCTCGGGGTTTCTCTGAGCTAGAGGACAGGGCTAGAGAGGCAGCGACTGGAGCCAATTGTCTGTCACCAGAAGCACCTGCCGTGCCGATCATGTCAAGTGCAGCCTGGCAGCCACTGCTAGAAAATACCCAGAAGTGGAACTTTATCCCTGTCCCAAATCCTGGCTTCAGACTGCATCTATTCCCTGGGGTATTCGAATCGACTGGTGAGAAATGACTTCAAAATGGAGTCTGAATAAATGCTGAATGGATTCCAAATCTGAACTAATCTGAAAGATTGCTGTTTAAAAGAATAGAGAAGATAAAATGAATCAGGTGACAGTCACCCAGTGCTAACAGGGGCAGCTAAGTCCTGACAATTGTTTGAGTTCTCGATGTTCTGACCGTGATCACTTCACACGGTGCCACACTGTCACACAGGGTACCACACTGTCTCTTCCACAGACGTCTAAATCACTTGGGGATTTCTCCTCACCAGGTGGGTACTCTCTTCATGGGACGCCCTACCATTCGAGTGTAAAACCAAGGCGGGATGAACTCTGGGGACACACGCTCAGTGTTTATCAAAAGAGTGATTGCATCAGGATACCATAAGCAGATCGTTCCCACATGGGTGGGACCTCTCCAAGGAGAGATGCAAGTGAGGTCAATGAACTCAGTCTCATTCCACTCATTAATCAGATCCCTAGCCCAGGCCACACAGCTGTACTGGAGAGGAATCCATTCTAGAGCCATTCAAAGAAGGTCAACACATGGGTTTGGGTCTGAGAATGGTGACGAAAGCCTGTAATCCCAGCTAGGTGGGAAACTGAGACAGGCGGATTACCATTTCAAGGCCTGCTTGAGACCAAGAGTTCATTAAAGGCCAATCTGCATGATTCAGAGAGACCCTATCTCACAGCAAAAACTACCAAAAGGGCTGGGGACAAATCTCAGTGGTGGGACACTTACCCGGCATTGACTCTATATCCAAGGGGGTGCGTGGGGATGCACATGAAGGGACAGAATATAGATCAGACGAATTCACAGTGTTTGGAAACACTTGGCAACAGCTGTCCAGCTGTGGAGAGCAATCTTCTTAAAGGGTTTCCCCCGCCTTCCCCGCCCCAGGGCTTCTTTTCATTTCCGGGCCATTTCAGTCATTCAGTTTTACTGTGTTCCGTAAAAGTGCTGCTCTACAACAAATTGAAAAGCGAGCCCATCACCAAAGCCCATTGGTGTGGCATTGATCTAGATGGTAAGTCATCTAGATGGCTCTTAAGTCTGCTGATGGGAAAGTCACGACTATGTTTTTCTAGGTAACAGTATCGATAGTGAATAAATATCAGCCTTTGAGAATGGCGCTCTACTTTTACTCCTTTTAATAAAGCAAGGAAGGAAGGGAGAAAAGAAGGAAGGAAGCTCTAGCATCCAAACAGAAGGCCAAGATCCCTAACGGACAACTTTGGGACTGACTAACCAATTAGGTAGTTCTCACGTTCCTCATGCTCATGGCTATGCGATGTTATTTCTTTGTGCCTAGTTCATGGGCTTTTAGGCTTCCACAAAACAATTAAGCACTGACTACACAGGTGTTTCATGGGATGCTCCATCCCATTGATGGTGATTAAAAAGAAAATAAAGATCAAGGGTGACAAAAGATAGAACTGGGGAGATGTTGTTGGGGTCTTCGAATCTCTGAAGAATGATACCCCAGACTCGAAGGGCGTGCAAAAACAAAGTCCCTGCATGCAGGATCCCAGTTCCATCAGGACGGAAGGACCCCAGCTGAATTTGCAGGTTCAGTTTTAAAGACAAACGAGGAACATTAGGGAGGGGTAGGTGATCTGTATCCTGATTGGTGGGTTCTATCTCTACCGGTCTGGGTGATGCTATACTTCAGACTAACTATTCTTGTTTCATGCCAAGGAGGGGTAGCCCTTGTCCTCTGGCCACAAGCTTGGCTAACTGTCCTTTCACAAGCAGGGGAGGGGTCCCTTTTACACAAGCCTTCCATTGTTCCTGTAACTGACTTGCCCAGTTCTGAGGAGTAGAAACCCAGGCCTGGTCTCCTATTATGGAGTCAGCCTGACTCAGGCCAATGCACTCCTTTCAGTGTCTCAGCACAGGCTGCTCTTCCCGAGGACCAGAATTCTGTTCCCAACTCCTGCAGCAGGTGACTCACAACCACCTTAACTCCAGCTTCAGGTAACCTAACCTCTTCTGGCCTTTATGGACACCCATACACACAAGAGTCACGTGCTCACACAGACACATGCGCAGGAACATAAATCTGGTTTTTTTTTTAATTAAAATTTTGTTAGAGAGCCAAAAAATATTTTTGTGTAAATATTTGAAATAATGTTTATTAAGAATACAAATAAAAGACTATTTTTAAAAAAACATTTTAGGTATATGATTGTTTTATCTGCAATTATGTCTGTATACTACATGTGAGTCATACCAGGGTTTTATTTAAGGAAGGGTGGTTTTGTTTTGTTTAAGGTACCAGTTTTTTTTTTAAAGTAGTATTTTCCTTCTTGTTTGTCCTTGTTTTTATTATCCAGTACATATCTCATAGTGTTATTATTAAAACTCAGTCAAAAAATGCCTGTTTACAAGTGTTTATCTCTCCAGCAGATAAACATTAAGGTGCCCTGTAATAGTTTTTTGTTTTGCTTTGTTTTGAGTTTATCCATTGATTTGTAAAATTCAGAGTGAGTAGATCCCCAGTGTTAGGCTCTTAAATCAAAAAAGCAACAGAGTTCAATCAATTCCAATTGTTGGCATGGGACCGACATCCTGGGTGAAAGAAAGCATTACTTGATAACGCCTTTTATCTTCCTTAAGCTAAGAAAAGCACCAGTCTCATTCAAATGCCAGACTCCCAATGAGAAACACACTTTCCACTTTATCTCCAACATACAGCAGATAAAGAAGGAGAATTCTGCAAGCGGGAGAATATGACTTTGTATGTGAACATCTGATAGCCAGGCATCTCAGAAACAGATCGCAAATGGAATGGTTTGCACTGTGTTAATGGATACGGCAGTGATTAAATGGAATAATTCTTTTTATCACAAAGACCAAGTTTTTATACTTTCTCTCTTAGAAGTATTAAAGGCCTTTGGTCACTTTTCCTGCTTATAAAAGTGATCCATGTTCACTGGAGCAATAATTACATAGGTAAGTCACAATCAATAGTCTGGCCATATTTAGCATAAAAATTATTCATATTTGTATATTCTACTTCTGTGTTTTCCTAAGTATTGTGATGGTTAATCTGAATTGTCAACTTTCTGAGACCTAGAATTGCCTGAGAGAAAAGTCTCTGGATGTGCCTGTGGAGGATGATTGTGATCAGGTTAATTGTAGCTGGAGGTTCCACCCACTGAGGGTGGCACCATGCTATAGGCTGGGGTCCTGGACTGAACAGAAAGAAGAAAGGGAGCTGAGTACAAGCACTCATCACCCTTTGCTTCCTGACTCTGCATGTGATGTGACCACCTCCCTTAAGCTCTTGCCACCATGATTTCCTCACCATGGTATGATATGGTCCAGGACTGTGAACCTGACAAACCCTTTCACCACTAAAGCAGCTTTTCTGTAGGATTTTATCACAGAACCAGGAAAAGTAATAAAGCAAGCATTTGCATGCAATTCTTTATCTATACAGCTGAAAGCATAACATATGTACACATGCACGCACCTCGTTCCTTTGCTTACTATCAAAATATACATAAAATTTACTTGGGAACATGGGCTTCATCGGCTGCAGAGTTCTGAAGTCACAGTGTACCTGTGCCTTCTCCTACTGTCGAATTGCTCCTTGGTAGAGAGGTGAGGATAGTTTCAGAGTCCATCAGACTTGACTCGCATCCTGGATGGCTCTGTCACAATTAGCTAGATGACCTTAGACTTACTTACTTACTTCTAATCTGAAATGTTGTGATATAGGAAAAGTGGGCTAAGAACACAAGCGTCTCCATAGTGTTGTGACTGTGAACACAAGCGTCTCCATAGTGTTGTGACTGTGAACACAAGCGTCTTCATAGTGTTGTGACTGTCAACAAGTGGTGGACGTGAAGGCAGGGTTCGGCCCTTCCCGCCAGGGGTTAATTATTTTAATATAGTGATGAGCATTTCAGGTCATAGCCCTTGAACCAAATTTATTGTTATTATTAAACTTAGACATATGCCAAGAGAAGGTTATAAATGGGCAAAGACTATATTTTAAAGAGTACTGACCCAGCCAGACATGGTGGTGCTGGCCTGTAAAAGTAGAGGCAGGAGGATCATGACTCCAAAGCCAGCCTGGACAAAGAGAGAGATTTTGTTTAAAAAAAAAAAAAAAAAGACAAAAGCAAAAAGCAAACAAACTTAAAAGGTGTCATTTCTAGCTTGAGGAACAACTAAGAGAAAAAAATTAGAACACTCTAGATTGTCCTAGTATGTTTGATATAATCAAGCTTGTAAGTTGACACAGAAAAGTTAGTGAATTTAAACCCTGCAAAATCAAAAGTATATTGTGAATGGGTACTTCATTTGGAATTATTAATACATTCTCTGGGCAAATGTTACAAATGGAAGTGTGGCAGTTTGAACCACTCTGCAAAAGAGAAGCTTTATGGATGAATAGTTTAGCAGCAGATAGATGATAGATTGATGGATGGATGGATGGATGATATATGAATAGATAGATGAATGGATGGATGGATGATGGATTGATGGATGGATGATATATGAATAGATAGATGAATGCATGGATGGATGATGGATGAATGGATGATATATGGATAGATAGGTGAATGAATGGATAGATGGATGGGTGACAGATGGATAGATAGAGGAATGGATGGATAGATGGATAGATGGGTGGATGGATATGTGGATAAATGATAAGTGGTAGATGGGTGTACAGATGATAGATCATGATAGATAGACCCAAACACTCCCTGCATATCTTCTGAGAAATGAGCCCTTTAACACAGCAGCTCTGCCCAGCCTGACTCTCTATCCATTTTCTCTCCTTTCTTCCCCTTCATACTTTCTTCACCCTAACTAACCTAAAGAAATAGGCACTAAGCCCTGGACTTCTGAAGATGACTTTAATGCAAACTATTTCCATGTGCACAAATCTGTGACTGTACATAGTATTAACTATGAGACAGGAAAAGGAAAGAGATAAGAATCTAAGACGTATTCATATGTTCATGGACTGAATCTTGTCCCCTTGAAATTCCTGTTTCTAAGCCATAATCCTAATCTGACTGTATCTGGAGAACGAACTTTTGGGAAGTAATTAAGGTAACGTTAAAGATGAGAGATTCTCATCCTCTTGAATCGATAGCTTTATTAAAAGACAAGATTACTCTCTCCTTCCCCTTCCCTCCCTACCTCTCTGAGTCCCTCTCCCCCTGCCCCTCCTCTGCCTCTCCCTTCCTTTACCTCTTCACCCCCCACACCATGTATACAATGGGGAAGACCACCTGAAGACTCAACAGAGATAATGGTCTGCAAGCCAGACAGCCCTCTCCAGAACCCAGCCACGGGGGATATTCCTGTCAGACTACAACCTTCAGAACTGTAGAAAATAAATTCCTTTTATTTATAGCTTCCAGTCTTTGCCATTTTATTACGGCCACCCAAGCAGACTCAAACAATGTCTTTGATCTTTGAACGAATGGCTTGGGAAGTTTTGATACAAATTCTCAAGTATACACATAGAAAGCATGCCCACTCAGGAAAAACAAAGGAATAAAAACTGTCCCTATTCATTTACCCCCACGGCCCTCTGAAACATTGGGAATGTGTAGAAGTCAGTTACCCTAAAATCAACTGGCTACATTTGCTGTAAGGACACTTACCTATTGGGCCAATGAGATGGCTCAGTATGTAAGGGTGATTGCTGCAAGCCTGGTGTCCTAAGCTGGACTCCTGAAACCCACATAAAGGAGAACTGACTCCACAAAGCGTGTTTTGATCTCCATAAGCACGCCGTGGCAGTCTGCCTTCCCCCAAGACATACACATCCACCAGAATAAAAGGGAATAACAATAGCAGGTGTTCATGAAGTTGTAGAGCCCCTGGAGTGCCCATGCACTGAAGAAGATGGTGTAAAATCACTTTATAAATGGTTTTGCCATACCATAAATACTAAGCTTGACTTTACACACCACACAGCCTCCCTTAGCTTCTAATAATGAAACAGAGAAGAATGCTTGCACTAAGATAATTAGCTCCAAACACATCCAAGAAGATGGAGAGCTCCACACAGAGCTCAAGGCTGGATGTGGTCATACAGGAAAGTGGGAAAATGTTGTACTGAGGCTGGGGAAATGGCCCAATGCTTGGGAGAATTTGCTGAGAGGCCCCGAAAACTTATGTTTGGATCCCAGCATCCTGATAGGAAACCAGGAGTGGTCTCCCATGAACCTGAAACTCCAGCACTGGGGAGGTGGAGACAGGAGAGTCACTGAAACCTGCTGGCTGCCTGGCAGGAAAGCACCAGCTCTAGGTTCAAGAAGAGACCCTGCTTGGAGAGTAATAGAGCAGGATAAGGAGCCGGCATTCTCCTCTGCCCCACCCCCACCCGACCCTCACCCCCACCCCCGTCAACAAGCACACAGAAGTGCACATATGCCAGGCACACCACCTAAGTCACGTGTGTGTGTGTGTGTGTGTGTGTGTGTGTGTGTGTGTGTGTACACTCAGAGGTTATACAATAACAACAAAAATAAATCACAAATGCACCCGACAATAATAATGGATCTCACATACATGGCATTGAGTAAAAGAAGGCAGGCAGGCTTTATTTCAGACCCAAAGAATGCATACTCTATGACATCATTTATATAAAGTTCAAGAGCAGGCAAAAGCAATTTAGGGTGATAGAAATCAGGGTACTAATTACCCCTGAGGAGGAGGAAGTGAGTGGGATGGGGCATAGGGTGGAGAGCACACAGCCACTGATAATGACCTACTTCCTGAGCCATTTGTGGTTAGAGAGGTATGTCTACGTGGCACAAATTCCTTAGGCAAAGTGCTTATTATGTGTGCACTTGTCTGTGTGTGTGTGTGTGTGTGTGTGTGTGTGTGTGAATGATATGTATGTGTATATAATATATAATATATTGTTTTTATATTTTATTTAATACTATATTTCATGTGTATGCATATATTATTCTCACATAAAATTCTTACTAAAATTCACAGTGGAACTGGGATTGTACCTCAGTGGCAGAACACTATAAATGAAACTTCAACATGACACTTTATCAACTTTAAATTCCATCCATTCCAAGACCATAGTCTCTTGATATAGCAAAAAAATAGTGTGTGAAAATATAATATTTCTAAATACAATATATAAAGTAGAATAGACTACATATATATAAAGAATGAAAACAATCTATATAAAACAAAGTGTTATATAGTGAAATATATATAACATACGGAAACAAAGCAATGATTGAAAATATTATTCTAAAAACAAAAAAGTAGGGGCTGGAGAGATGGCTCAGCGGTTAAGAGCACTGACTGCTCTTCCAGAGGTCCTGAGTTCAATTCCCAGCAACCACATGGTGGCTCACAACCATCTGTAATGGGATCTGGGATCTGATTAACCTCTTCTGGTGTGTCTGAAGATAACTGCAGTATACTCAGATAAATAAAAAATAAATCTAAAAAAAAACGTAAAATTTGGGGAAGTTGAGTAAGAGATGGAAGAGTTCATTGTGATAGTCTGTTATTTTTTTTTTTTTTGTTCAAGTACCGGGAATTGAACCCAGGGCCTTGTGCACACCAGACAAGTGCTCTACCACTAAGCTACCTCCCCAGGTATTCTTGACATTTCTCTATAAATATAAACCTATTTTAAAATAAAAGGCTAAACATATTTTTTAAGTCAAATTGTGCTGATGTGGACAAAGCTGAAACTTCTCTGTATTTCCCAAGGCTCTCCCCTTAAGTGCACATATTACTACCTAGTATTTAGGGCTATTATGATGAGTTGAGAAAATTGTAGAAGTATCAGGTGATAGTCAGACAATGTTTCCTGGGTCATGTGCCTTGAACTTTGATCTAGATTTTACACCCGGGAATCTAGTGGAATGCACAAGTCAGTCGATCAAATGACATAACAAATGTCCTATGATAGGTGTCATTCATGGTGCCTAAGAGGGCAATGCCAATGTCGTAACAATATATTTCCAACTGGGTGGCTTGACACAACAGACTTCTATTTCTTCACAGTGCTGGAGGCTGGAAGCTGAAAATCAAGGTGCCGAGATGTGCTTTCTCCCAGGTTTCCCAGTGGGGATCAATCCTTCCTTGTCCCTCTGCCTTGTACTCTCAGGTATTCCTTGGCTTGGTGGTGGCTTAATTCCATTTTCTGCCTCCATGTTCGCCGGGCCACCTGTGTGTCACACACTTCCTTGCAGCCACACATGCATATACATCCTTGCAGTTATGGGTGTGCTTGTGTTTCTTCCCCTCTTCCTATATAATGACACAACTCACATTGGACCAGGGTCCACCCTAATTTGGTAGCACTTCATTGTAACTTAATTACATTTACCCTGTCTGTCCTTATAAAGACATAGCCATAATACTGAGGACTAGGAGTCTAGTGCATGCTTCTAGTGTCCACAATTCAACTTGAAACTCACTACCATTATCTTACCAAATTCCCGACAAACACCATATGCTTAAGGAGAAGAACTCTGTTTGTGGTTTCAGGGAGAAAGAAAAGCTGACACCTGAGAATAAGGAAAACGAATTCTTCCACGAGTCTTCCTTCTGCATAAAGCAAGGGAAATAGAATTCTCCCCATTTGCTCTCAGAAGTGCTATTATTTCAAAGTTTACTCGATTCCTTCAGCATCGTAGGGCTTTGGGAAAAGGCACATAGCTCATGAATATTTGAGCGAAGCATAATTTAGAATAACAGAAGGGAAACAATTACATATTATTTACATATGTAAAACATATGGTAATAAATACGCTACACACATAAGAGCAGAAACTCAGAATATATGCTATATTTAGGTAACAGTTCATCTTTCTCTGTTGCTGTTGGAGGGTTGTTTTTGGTTTGTTTGTTTGTTTTTAGTGAATTCGGAGTGAGAAATGGAATTAAGAAGAGGTTCTTTATATGAGTCCAGTGTTCATCGCATGGTGTCATGTTATTGCAGCCTAGAAAGAATGAACAAACATAGGTAACTCAGAGTTTTAGAAATGCCATGATATGGATCACGATCCATGAGACAGAATAATAGAAAATGATCTTGCATTCCCTGTGAACAAGGGAGTAGTTTCCACAGAGGACAATTACAACTTCATCCAGGGTGGGTGTGAATGGAAGCTGAACTGAGAGGTGTTGGTGCCAGGGCAACAGACAAGAGCGGAAACTGGGCTGTGTCCACAAAGGAGATCTTACAGGTAGCATATTTGTCAACAGTTCCTCTACATTGTAATTGTATTAACTTCCAAAGTTTCAGGTAAGTCAAATACATTTGCAGAGTGAGGGAAGGAAGGAGTTACCTGATGGAATAACAAAGGGAAGTATAACTGGAACCCAATCACGAGAGGTGCACACAGTAACACGCAGTAACACACACACACATACACACACACACACACACACACACACACGCACGCATGCACGCACGCATATAAAAGTAACTTTTGTTCTCCTGACATAATTGTCATCTCTAAAGCTTACTTACTGCCTTCATCTGCTAGCCTAGGTCGTCCTGAAAGCCTCTAGCCTAGGTAGAATCTTATCTAGGCCCAGAATGCTTGCCCCTTCCTAGTTCTTTCTGACCTCAGGCTGCCTGCTCAACTCAGCTGTTCTGGCTAAACTTCCTCTCTCTGTTAACTGACTCAATCTGGTTTCTCTCTCTTGGCCTCTCTGAATTGTTCTGCTTGGCCTCACACTAACTCTGGCAATCTGTTCTAATCCTCTGGCTCCTTCTCATCCTCTGGCCATTCTGCTGCATCTATTTCTAGCTTATTCTCTCTCTGCAGCCTGTCTCTGTGAGACTATCCTGGTAAACTACCTCCTCCTCCTCTCTGCCCCTGCCTTCTATTACCGTTCCCGGAAAACTGCCTCTTCTTTCTTTCTCTTTTTTCTCTCTGCGCTGCCCCCTTAAGTTGCTTCCCTTTCCTCCCTCTTCTCACGAGAGTTGGGCCTATCCTATTCTGTCAAATCCTTATCCAATCCATCACTTTGTCTGCCATTCAGACATCGCTTTCAAACGAGGTTGCTTCCTTCTACAAACTAACTTTACCTTCTTTGTTTGGGATTAAAGGTGTGTACCGAGGATGTGTCTGTATTCAGCCAGAGGAATTAAAGGTGTGGGCTAAGGCTGAGCCACTCCACAACTAGAAACAAGTTTTTTCAGTAAATAACACAATCTTGGAGTTCACAGTGTGATCAAATATTCTGTAAAACACACACACACACACACACACACACACACACACACACAGAATGGACTGTGATGGCATGTGAACATTTACAAAAGCTTGACAAGAAGTTTCTAATTCATATTACTAAATGCTCACATTTTATAATCCATGTTTTAAAAACTGTGAGAAAACAGAAAAGGCACAAATATGATTTGTGTGTGTGTGTGTGTGTGTGTGTGTGTGTGTGTGTGTGTGTGTGTAGGGTCTCTTTCTCTATTCCTCTCCACCTTAATTTTTGAGATGGCGTCTCTCACTGAACCTGGAGTCACAATTTCATCTAGGCAGGGCTGGTCATCTCAGAGGAATCGCCTGTCTCGCCCCTCCATCTCCAGAGCTGCAGGTTCACACCGACATGCCCATCTTTCCTGTAAGTGGGGCTCCAAATCGATCCTCCTAGCGCCTGACTGAGCGAGCCATCTCCTTGGCTCCAATTCTCTTCTGTTCTACTATTTGGTAAGTAAGTCTACTTTGGGTCCCTCTGCACTCTGACGAAGTACTGGTGACTGTCACTAGGTCCTGTAAAGTTAGCTATTTAACTTGTAAAGACTAATGACTACAAGTCATCCCTGACAGGAAGAAAAGCTAGCTGTGCAAGTCTGGGTTTACCACTGTGTGTTGTACTAGTCGGATTTGCATATGATTTAGCAATCTAATGTCAGGTTTTATTGTTTTACTGACCATATATGTCAGTCTGATATTCTCATCTACATCGGCTCTGCTAACCTTCTGATTAAAGAAAAGCCCAGTCCACGGTATCAGCTTGTATACAAGATATATGTGTTCTGAAATAACGCATCTGTAACTACAATAATTTGTAGACAATCATATCAAAAGACATACCACTTGCAATTTTGTCTCCGGTTGACTACAGATAGAAAAGGACAAAGGAAAGTGGAAAAAACAATACATCTCAGGAATTGTATTTAAAGTTTGGAAACAAAAGCAAAATTCACATTATAGTTTAAAATGTTACCACTATAGCAAAGAAGTTTCATAAATGTATCACAGCATGCATGTCCAAACGTGCAGCTGATAGTAATAATTTTCAGTAGGTGCATGTCCTGGCTAGTTTAATGTCAACTTGACGAAAGCTAGAGTCATCTGGGAGAAGGGAGCCTCAATTGAGAAAATGCCTCCATAATATCAGGCTGTAGGACATTTTCTTAATGAATGACTGATGAGAGGAGGCCCCAGCCCATTGTGGGTAGTTCCACCCCTGGGCAGGTGGTCCTGGGTTCTGTAAGGAAGAAGCCTGAGCAAGCTACGGGAAGCAATCCAGTAAGCAGCATCCCTCCATGGCCTCTGCATCACCTCCTGTCTCCTGATTCTGCCCTGACTTCCGTTGCTGATGAGCAGTGATGTGGAAGCAACGGAAACCCTAGTAAGACGATGCATGGGCATTTTGTATGTATGAGTGATGGTTGCAACCATTTCCTGTCAGAGGCTGTGGAGGATGCAGCCCTCACTTCTGGAAGTAAAATGTGCTCTTTTGTTCAGTTTTCTTTCTCTTTTTTAATTTCAGATAAGCCAAAATGTTATATTTGCCAGAAATGTATTGTACGATTTAATCTTGGAGTGTCTTATAAGTGGTAGCTATACAAATCATCGTGGCGATCAATTAATTCAGTTTGTAACCTGCTGTGCAGGACCAAGGCCTCGCCTCTGATTCTCAGAGGATCAGTCTAGTCTTGCAGATTCATGCAGTGTCATTAGTCACAGACAACTAATGAGAATCTAGATTAGTAGCACAAATCCATCAGCCCACGACCGTGATTGAGCAACCCAAAGTCCCCTGGGTTGATATGGTCCGAGGCCTACAGAAAAGTATGCCTAGCCTAGCGCTAACTACGGGCAATGAATGCTCTTTCGTATTTTTTCAACTAATGAAAGATAATAATGTTCATCATGAAAAGCTTTAGTTTTAATAACCCATCCACCAAAATACTGAAATATAGCTTCTTCTGTACAAAAAAAAAAATGTTTTTTCTCTATGCATCAGTTGTTATAAATGGAGGCTCATCTGGACCTCCAGCCTCCCATCTGAACGCACAGCCTCCAGCTCTACCCATTATCACAGCAGCAGTTCTCAACCTTCCTAAGGCTGCGTGCGACTCGTTAATGCAGCCCCTCGTGGTGTGGTGACGCCACCCCCACCCCCAGCCGTGAAATTATTTCGCTGCTACTTCATGACTGTAATTTTGCCACTGTTATGAATCAGAATATAAATATCTGATGCGCAGCATATCTGATATGGGACCACTGTGAAAGGGGTCGCAACCCACAAGGTGAGAGCCACTCTATTGCAGGGCGCGTGGGATTCCCAGCCATCAAAACCATTCTAAAGGGCGCTAAAGCCAGTGACGTCCTTTTTCCTTTTCTATGAGTTTAGGGTCTACTGCCCTCTCCTCCCCTACTCTCCCCTTTCTTCTGCCTAATGATCCAATCTCCATATTCCTTGGTATCTTTATATGAGAAAGAAATGAGACACAACTCCTTTCTTGAATACACATTTTTCTATCGCTTAGAATCATGTTCATTTCCTTATTTCCAAAACTTCATCCAACAGAATTCCATACATAAAGCAGTGAGGTTCCTAACATTTATTTATCAAAGTCTGTGCTCAAGGAAGTTTGGGAATTTTTGTGCGGATGTCAAGGTGCTTTTGTGTGTGTTTGGCTTGATTTGGTTTGGGTAATGCGGGCTGTGAAGCCAGGGCCTTGTGCCTGCCAGGCAAGCACTCTGCCCCAGGGCTGCAGCCCCATCTGGAGATAGTTTTTAAGCCATCTTACATGTTTGAAGCCCTTACACATTCAGACAAAAAGAGACTTTGCCGATGTATCCCACAGTTTTCTAAGTCACAGCCTGCACTCCTGTCTGGTACAGGAAGTCAAGTTCTGCTATTCCTTCTGTTTGCTTTTCTCTTTGGTAATACTCTGACAACTTCATTCATTTCTGAGGTCGCACTTGTTGCATATTTTCATAGTGTGCATCTGCAAGATTCTCACAGGCCCAATTTCAGTATTTTTCTCCAGAAAAACAATGATAATACTGAACTTTTTAAATCATTTGATAAATTTTCCACTTCGCACTCCCATAGTGATTGTGGTCAATAACTCTGTGGATGGCCGTGCTTGCTCCTCATGAGTTCTGTAAGGCAAAGGGCTGACTTCCCCCGGGTGCAGATTTTCCCTGGTTGCCACAGAATGGGACACTTGTCTAGACGATCCCTTCGTACAGCTATAAAAGATACCTTGTGCAGACTCACACAGCACACTACCCATCATACTAACTGCCTAACTCATATTTTCTTTTTCTTTGCTGGATATTTTTTATTTACATTTTAAATGTTACCCTCTTTCCCGGATTCCCATCCATAAGCCCCCATCCCATCCCCTCTCCCCCTTATTCTATGAGGGTATTCCTGCCCCCAGCCACTCACCCCTTTTCCCCTCACCACCCTGACATTCCCCTACACTGGGGGATCCAACCATGGCAGGACCAAGGGCTTCTCCCACTGGTGCCCCACAAGGCCATCCTCTGCCAAATATGCCCCTAGAGCCATGGGTCTGTCCGTGTGTACTCTTTGGGTAGTGGTTTAGTCCCTGGGAGCTCTGGTTGGTTGGCATTGTTGTTCTTATGGAATTGCAAGCCCCTTTAGTTCCTTCAGTCCTTTCTCTAACTCCTCCAATGGGGACCCTGTTCTCAGTTCAATGGCTGGCTGCTAACATTCACCTCTGTATTTGTCAGGCTCTGGCAGAGCCTCTCAGGAGACAGCTATGTCAGGTTCCTGTCAGCATGCACTTCTTGGCATCAGCAATGTTGTCTGGGTTTGGTGGCTGTATGTATATGGGCTGGATCCCCAGATGGGAAAGGCTCTGAATGGCCATTCCTTCAGTTTCTGCTCCAAACTTTGTTTCCATTTCTCCTCCTATGAATATTTTTGTTTCCCCTTCTAAGAAGGACTGAAGCATCCACATTTTGATTGTCCTTTTTCTTGAGCTTCATGTGCTCTGTGGATTGTGTCTTGGGTAATTCAAGCTTTTGGGCTAATATCCACTTATCAGTGAGTGCATACCATGTGTGTTTTTGTGATTGGGTTACCTCACTCAGGATGATATCTTCTAGTTTCATCCATTTACCTATGAATTTCATGAAGTCATTGGTTTTTTTTGTTTGTTTGTTTGTTTGTTTGTTTTCTTTTCTTTTTTTCAGAGCTGGGGACCGAACCCAGGGAAGTCATTGTTTTTAATAGCTGAGTAATGCTCCATTGTGTAGATGTACCACATTTTCTGTATCCATTCCTCTCTTGGGCATCTGGGTTCTTTCCAGCTTCTGGCTATTATAAATAAGGCTGCTATGAACATAGTGGAGCATGTGTCTTTGTTATATGTTGGAGCATCTTTTGGGTATATGCCCAGGAGTAGTGTAGCTGAGTTCTCAGGTAGCACAATTTTCTGAGGAACCTCCAGACTGATTTCCAGAGTGGTTGTACCAGTTTTCAATCCCACCAACAATGACGGCGTGATCCTCTTTCTCCACATTCTCGACAGCATCTGCTGTCACCTGAGTTTTTTATCTTAGCCATTCTGACTGGTGTGAGGTGGAATCTCAGGGTCCATTTGATTTGTATTTCCCTGATGACTAAGGATGTTGAACATTTCTTTAGGTGCTTCTCAGCCATTTGATAGTCCTCAGTTGAGAATTCCTTGTTTAGCTCTGTACTCCATTTTTTTTTTTTTTTTTTTTTTTTTAGTTATGTGTATGTGTGTGAATGTATGAGCCACCTAACATATTGAACTCAGGTCCTTGGGAAGAGCATGTACTCTTTTTTGTTTTGTTTTGTTTTGTTTTGTTTTGTTTTGTTTTCTCTTTTTTTTCGGAGCTGGGGACTGAACTCAGGGCCTTGCAAGTGCTAGGCAAGCGCTCTACCACTGAGCTAAATCCCCAACCCTTCTGTACCCCATTTTTAATAGGGTTATTTGATTCTTTGAAGTCTAACTTCTTGAGTTCTTTGTATAATTTGTTTATTAGCCCTCTATCAGAGGTAAGATTGGTAAAGATCTTTTCCCAATCTGTTGGTTGCCATTTTGTCCTAATGACAGTGTCCTTTGCCTTACAGAAGTTTTGAATTTTTATGAGGTCCCATTTGTCGATTCTTGATCTTAAAGCATAAGCCATTGGTATTCTATTCAGGAAATTTTCCCCAGTGCCCATGTGTTCAATGCTCTTCCCCATTTTTCTTCTATTAGTGTATTATTGAGTGTATCTGGTTTGATGTGGAAGTCCTTGATCCACTTGGACTTAAGCTTTGTACATGGTGATAAGAATGGATCGATCTGCATTCTTCTACATGCTGACCTCCAGGTGAATCAGCACCATTTGTGCTATCTTTTTTCCATTGGATGATGTTAGCTCCTTTGTCAAAGATCAAGTACCCATAGGTGTGTGGGTTCATTTCTGGGTCTTCAATTCTATTCCATTGATCTACCTGCCTGTCTCTGTACCAACACCATACAGTTTTTATCACTATTGCTCTGTAATACAGCTTAAGGTCAGGGATGGTGATTCCCCCAGAACTTCTTTTATTGTTGAGTATAGTTTTCGCTATCCTGGGTTTTTTGTTATTCCAAATGAATTTGCAAATTTTTCTTTCTAACTCTATGAAGAATTGAATTGGAATTTTGATGGAGATCGCATTGAATCTATAGATTGCTTTTGGCAAAATGGCCATTTTTACTATATTAATCCTGCCAACCCGTGAGCATGGGAGGTCTTTCCATCTTCTGAGATCTTCTTTAATTTCTTTTTTCAGAAACTTGAAGTTCTTGTCATACAAATCTTTCACTATCTTGGTTAGAGTCACACTGAGGTAGTTTATGTTATTTGTGACTATTGTGAAGGGTGTCATTTCCCTGATTTCATTCTCAGCCTGTTTATCTTTTGAGTAGAGGAAGGCTACTGGCTTGTTTGAATTAATTTTATATGCCAGCCACTTTGCTGAAGTCATTTATCAGTTGTAGGAGTTCTCTGGTTAAATTTTGGGGTCACTTAAGTATACTATCATATCATTTTAAAATAGTGATATTTGACTTCTTCCTTTCCAATTTATATCCCTTTGACCTCCTTTTGTTGTCTGATTGCTCTGGCTAGGACTTCAAGTACTATATTGAATAAGTAGGAATAGAGTGGACAGCCTTATCTAGTCCCTGATTTTAGTGAGATTGCTTTAAGTTTCTCTCCATTTAGTTTGATGTTGGCTACTGGTTTGCTGTATATTGCTTTTACTATGTTTAGGTATGGGCCTTGAATTCCTAATCTTTCTAAGACTTTTATCATGAAGAGGTGTTGACTTTTGACAGAATGCTTTTCAGCAGTCTGGTGAAATGATCATGTGGTTTTTTTCATTGCGTTTGTTTATATGGATTACATTGATAGATTTCTGTGTATTGAGCCATTTCTGCATCCTTGGGATGAAGCCTCCTTGATCATGATGGATGATCGTTTTGATGTGTTCTTGGATTCAGTTTGTGAGAATTTTATTAAGTATTTTTGCATTGATATTCATAAGGGAAATTGGTCTGAAGTTCTCTTTCTTTGGTGGGTCTCCGTGTGGTTTAGGTATAAGCGTAATTGTGGCTTTATAGAAGGAATTGAGTAGCGCTCTTTCTGTTTCTATTTTGTGGAATAGTTTGGATAATATTGGTATGAGGTCTTCTATGAAGGAATTCTGATGGAATTCTGCACTGAACCCATCTGGTTCTGGGCTTTTTTTTGGTTGGGAGACTTAATAACTACTTTTATTTCTTTAGGGGTTTTGGGACTGGTTAGATGGTTTATCTGGTCCTGATTTAACTTTGGTACCTGGTATTTGTCTAGGCAATTGTCCATTTCATCCAGATTTTCCAGTTTTGTTAAATATAGATTTTTGTAGTAGGATCTGATGATTTTTTTATTTTCCTCAGATTCTGTTGTTCTCCCTTTTCATTTCTGATTTTGTTAATTTGGACACACTCTCTGTGCCCTCTGGTTAGTCTGGCTAAGGGTTTATCGATTTTGTTGATTTTCTCAAAGAACCAACTCCTGGTTTTGTTGATTCTTTGTATGGTTCTTTTTATTTCTACCTGGTTTATTTCAGCCTTGAATTTGACTATTTCCTGCTCTCTACTTTTCTTTGGTGCATTTGCTTCTTTTTGTTCTAGAGCTTTTAGGTGTGCTGTCAAGCTGCTGATGTATGTTCTCTCCTGTTTCTTTTTGGAGGCACTCAGAGCTATGAGTTTTCCTCTTAGCACAGCTTTCATTGTGTCCCATAAGTGTGGGTATGTTGTGCCTTCATTTTTATCAAATTCTAAAAAGTCTTTAATGTCTTTATTTCTTCCTTGACCAGGTTATCACTGGATAGAGTGTTGTTCAGCTTCCATGTCCATGTGGGCTTTCTGTTGTTTCTGTTGTTATTGAAGACCAGCCTTAGTCCATGGTGATCTGATAGAATGCATGGGGTTATTTCAATGTTCTTGTATCTGTTGAGGCCTGTTTTGTAACAGACTATATGGTCAATTTTGGAGAAGGTACCATGAGATGCTGAGAAGAAGGTGTATTTTTTTGTTTTAGGATGAAATGTCCTATAGATATCTGTTAAATCCATTTGGTTCATAACTTCTGTTAATTTCTCTGTGTCTCTGTTTATTTCTGTTTCCATGATCTGTCCATTGATGAGAGTGGAGTGTTGAAGTCTCCTACTATTACTGTGTGAAGTGCACTGTGTGCTTTGAGCTTTAGTAAAGTTTCTTTTGTGAATGTAGATGCCCTTGCATTTGGAGCATAGATATTCAGGATTGAGGTTTCATCTTGGTAGATTTTTCCTTTGATGAATATGAAGTGTCCTTCCTTATCTTTTTTGATAACTTTTGGTTGAAATTCAATTTTATTCAATATTAGAATGGCTACTCCAGCTTATTTCTTGGGATCATTTGCTTGGAAAATTGTTTTCCAGCCTTTTACTCTGAGGTAGTGTCTGTCTTTGTCTCTGAGGTGTGTTTCCTGTATGCAGCAAAATGCTGGGTCTTCTTTACATATCCAGTCTGTTAGTCTATGTCTTTTTATTGGGGAATTGAGTCCATTGATGTTGAGAGATATTAAGGAATAGTAATCATTGTTTCCTATTATTTTTGTTGTTAGAGTTGGAATTATGTTTGTGTGGCTCTTTTCTTTTGAGTTTGTTGTAGGAAGATTACTTTCTTGCTTTTTCTACGGTGTAGTTTCCCTCCTTGTGTTGGAGTTTTCCATCTATTATCCTTTGTAGGGCTGGATTTGTAGAGTCCCAGTACAGTAAAATAACTACAGTTGACTATAAGTTGAGTAGTTCAAGATTGATCTTAGAAAGGACTATCTGTGTTCCCCACACAAAGAAATACTCAATGTCTGTGATGGTAGACATGCTTACTACTCTAACCTGATCATCAAGCACTTTATATGAACAGCAGAGCACACCTCACCCCACAGTGTGCATAGGTGCCCATTAAAAATAGAAATACTGGGGCTAAAGAGACAGCTCCATTGTTAAAAACCACTGGCTGCCCTTGCAGGGGATCCAACTTTGGAACTCAGAGTAGAGGTGTATTTTGAGTAGATCCACTTTTTAAAGAATCACATCCTGGCTGCTCTGTAGGCTACAGGAGGCAAGAAGAGAAAGAGAGGGTCCAATTATATAGGAATAAACAACACAAGAGAAAGGACAAGGACTCAAGCCTGGTTATTACTAATAAAGTAGTTGGACTCTATGCACATTTTAACTGTTATTTTTTTAACTGTTATTTTTATTATTACTTCTAACTCATTATTTTAATTTTTATTGGCAGAATTAGTTGACATATTAAGAGTATGATGTTACTGCGTCTGAGACACCGCACCTGAAGGGACCGACCGGATAAACAGTTCTCTGCACCCAAATCCCGTGGGAGGGAGAGCTAAACCTTCAGAGAGGCGGACACGCCTGGGAAACCAGAAGAGACTGCACGCTGCACACAGTACTGACCCCAGAGGAAAACAAAAGCTATCTGGAACCCTGGTGCACGGAACCTCCCGGAAGGGGCGGCGCAGATCTTCCTGGCTGCTGAGGCCATGGAGAGCTCATAGGCAACACCCCACTAGCAAACTTGAGCCTGGGGACCACAGGTAAGACAAACTTTTCTGGTACAAACGACTTGCCTGGTGAACTCAAGACACAGGCTCACAGGAACAGCTGAAGACCTGTAGAGAAGAAAAACTACGCACCCGAAAGCAGAACACTCTGTCCCCATAACTGGCTGAAAGAAAACAGGAAAACAGGTCTACAGCACTCCTGAAACACAGGCTTATAAGACAGTCTAGCCACTGTCAGAAATAGCAGAACAAAGTAACACTAGAGATAATCTGATGGCGAGAGGCAAGCGCAGGAACCCAAGCAACAGAAACCAAGACTACATGGCATCATCGGAGCCCAATTCTCCCACCAAAGCAAACACAGAATATCCAAACACACCAGAAAAGCAAGATCTAGTTTCAAAATCATATTTGATCATGATGTTGGAGGACTTCAAGAAAGACATGAAGAACTCCCTTAGAGAAACACAGGAAAACATAAATAAACAAGTAGAAGCCTACAGAGAGGAATCGCAAAAATTCCTAAAAGAATTCCAGGAAAATATAAATAAACAAGTAGAAGCCCATAGAGAGGCGTCACAAAAATCCCTAAAAGAATTCCAGGAAAACATAAATAAACAAGTAGAAGCCCATAGAGAGGAGTCACAAAATCCCTGAAAGAATTCCAGGAAAACACAATCAAACAGTTGAAGGAATTAAAAATGGAAATAGAAGCAATCAAGAAAGAACACATGGAAACAACCCTGGATATAGAAAACCAAAAGAAGAGACAAGGAGCTGTAGATACAAGCTTCACCAACAGAATACAAGAGATGGAAGAGAGAATCTCAGGAGCAGAAGATTCCATAGAAATCATTGACTCAACTGTCAAAGATAATGTAAAGCAGCAAAAGCTACTGGTCCAAAACATACAGGAAATCCAGGACTCAATGAGAAGATCAAACCTAAGGATAATAGGTATAGAAGAGAGTGAAGACTCCCAGCTCAAAGGACCAGTATATATATTCAACAAAATCATAAAAGAAAACTTCCCTTACCTAAAAAAAGAGATACCCATAGGCATACAAGAAGCCTACAGAACTCCAAATAGATTGGACCAGAAAAGAAACACCTCCCGTCACATAATAGTCAAAACACCAAACGCACAAAATAAAGAAAGAATATTAAAAGCAGTAAGGGAAAAAGGTCAAGTAACATATAAAGGCAGACCTATCAGAATCACACCAGACTTTTCGCCAGAAACTATGAAGGCCAGAAGATCCTGGACTGATGTCATACAGACCCTAAGAGAACACAAATGCCAGCCCAGGTTACTGTATCCTGCAAAACTCTCAATTAACATAGATGGAGAAACCAAGATATTCCATGACAAAACCAAATTTACACAATATCTTTCTACAAATCCAGCACTACAAAGGATAATAAATGGTAAAGCCCAACATAAGGAGGCAAGCTATACCCTAGGAGAAGCAAGAAACTAATCGTCTTGGCAACAAAACAAAGAGAAGAAAAGCACACAAACATAACCTCACATCCAAATATGAATACAACCGGAAGCAATAATCACTATTCCTTAATATCTCTCAACATCAATGGCCTCAACTCCCCAATAAAAAGACATAGATTAACAAAATGGATACGCAACGAGGACCCTGCATTCTGCTGCCTACAGGAAACACACCTCAGAGACAAAGACAGACACTACCTCAGAGTGAAAGGCTGGAAAACGACTTTCCAAGCAAATGGTCAGAAGAAGCAAGCTGGAGTAGCCATTCGAATATCAGATAAAATCAATTTTCAACTAAAAGTCATCAAAAAGATAAGGAAGGACACTTCATATTCATCAAAGGAAAAATCCACCAAGATGAACTCTCAATCCTAAATATCTATGCCCCAAATACAAGGGCACCTACATACGTAAAAGAAACCTTACTAAAGCTCAAAACACACATTGCACCTCACACAATAATAGTAGGAGATTTCAACACCCCCACTCTCATCAATGGACAGATCATGGAAACAGAAATTAAACAGAGACGTAGACAGACTAAGAGAAGTCATGAGCCAAATGGACTTAACGGATATTTATAGAACGTTCTACCCTAAAGCAAAAGGATATACCTTCTTCTCAGCTCCTCATGGTACTTTCTCCAAAATTGACCATATAATTGGTCAAAAAAAGGGCCTCAACAGGTACAGAAAGATAGAAATAATCCCATGCGTGCTATCGGACCACCACGGCCTAAAACTGGTCTTCAATAACAATAAGGGAAGAATGCCCACATATACGTGGAAATTGAACAATGCTCTACTCAATGATAACCTGGTCAAGGAAGAAATAAAGAAAGAAATTAAAGACTTTTTAGAATTTAATGAAAATGAAGATACAACATACCCAAACTTATGGGACACAATGAAAGCTGCGCTAAGAGGAAAACTCATAGCGCTGAGTGCCTGCAGAAGGAAACAGGAAAGAGCATATGTCAGCAGCTTGACAGCACACCTAAAAGCTCTAGAACAAAAAGAAGCAAATACACCCAGGAGGAGTAGAAGGCAGGAAATAATCAAACTCAGAGCTGAAATCAACCAAGTAGAAACAAAAAGGACCATAGAAAGAATCAACAGAACCAAAAGTTGGTTCTTTGAGAAAAAATCAACAAGATAGATAAACCCTTGGCCAGACTAACGAGAGGACACAGAGAGTGTGTCCAAATTAACAAAATCAGAAATGAAAAGGGAGACATAACTACAGATTCAGAGGAAATTCAAAAAATCATCAGATCTTACTATAAAAGCCTATATTCAAGAAAACTTGACAATCTGCAGGAAATGGACAATTTCCTAGACAGATACCAGGTACCGAAGTTAAATCAGGAACAGATAAACCAGTTAAACAACCCCATAACTCCTAAGGAAATAGAAGAAGTCATTAAAGGTCTCCCAACCAAAAAGAGCCCAGGTCCAGACGGGTTTAGTGCAGAATTCTATCAGACCTTCATAGAAGACCTCGTACCAATATTATCCAAACTATTCCACAAAATTGAAACAGATGGAGCACTACCGAATTCCTTCTATGAAGCCACAATTACTCTTATACCTAAACCACACAAAGACCCAACAAAGAAAGAGAACTTCAGACCAATTTCCCTTATGAATATCGATGCAAAAATACTCAATAAAATTCTGGCAAACCAATCCAAGAGCACATCAAAACAATCATCCACCATGATCAAGTAGGCTTCATCCCAGGCATGCAGGATGGTTCAATATCTGGAAAACCATCAACATGATCCATTATATAAACAAACTGAAAGAACAAAACCACATGATCATTTCATTAGATGCTGAGAAAGCATTTGACAAAATTCAACACCCCTTCATGATAAAAGTCCTGGAAAGAATAGGGAATTCAAGGCCCATACCTAAACATAGTAAAAGCCATATACAGCAAACCAGTGGCTAACATTAAACTAAATGGAGAGAAACTTGAAGCAATCCCACTAAAATCAGGGACTAGACAAGGCTGCCCTCTCTCCCTACTTATTCAATATAGTTCTTGAAGTTCTAGCCAGAGCAATAAGACAACAAAAGGAGGTCAAGGGGATACAGATCGGAAAAGAAGAAGTCAAAATATCACTATTTGCAGATGATATGATAGTATATTTAAGTGATCCCAAAAATTCCACCAGCGAACTACTAAAGCTGATAAACAACTTCAGCAAAGTGGCTGGGTATAAAATTAACTCAAATAAATCAGTAGCCTTCCTCTACACAAAAGAGAAACAGGCCGAGAAAGAAATTAGGGAAATGACACCCTTCATAATAGACCCAAATAATATAAAGTACCTCGGTGTGACTTTAACCAAGCAAGGAAAAGATCTGTACAATAAGAACTTCAAGACTCTGAAGAAAGAAATTGAAGAAGATCTCAGAAGATGGAAAGATCTCCCATGCTCATGGATTGGCAGGATTAATATAGTAAAAATGGCCATTCTACCAAAAGCGATCTACAGATTCAATGCAATCCCCATCAAAATACCAATCCAATTCTTCAAAGATTTAGACAGAACAATTTGCAAATTCATCTGGAATAACAAAAAACCCAGGATAGGTAAAACTATGCTCAACAATGAAAGGACTTCAGGGGGAATCGCTATCCCTGAACTCAAGCAGTATTACAGAGCAATAGTGATAAAAACTGCATGGTATTGGTACAGAGACAGACAGATAGACCAATGGAACAGAATTGAAGACCCAGAAATGAACCCACACACCTATGGGCACTTGATTTTTGACAAAGGAGCCAAAACCATCCAATGGAAAAAAGATAGCATTTTCAGCAAATGGTGCTGGTTCAACTGGAGGTCAACATGTAGAAGAATGCAGATCCATCCATGCTTATCACCCTGTACAAAGCTTAAGTCCAAGTGGATCAAGGACCTCCACATCAAACCAGATACACTCAAACTAATAGAAGAAAAACTAGGAAGCATTTGGAACACATGGGCACTGGAAAAAATTTCCTGAACAAAACACCCATGGCTTATGCTCTAAGATCAAGAATCGACAAATGGGATCTCATAAAACTGCAAAGCTTCTGTAAGGCAAAGGACACTGTGGTTAGGACAAAACGGCAACCAACAGATTGGGAAAAGATCTTTACCAATCCTACAACAGATAGAGGCCTTATATCCAAAATATACAAAGAACTGAAGAAGTTAGACAGCAGGGAGGCAAATAACCCTATTAAAAAATGGGGTTCAGGGGTTGGGGATTTGGCTCAGTGGTAGAGCCCTTGCCTAGGAAGCGCAAGGCCCTGGGTTCGGTCCCCAGCTCCGGAAAAAAAAAAAAAATGGGGTTCAGAGCTAAACAGAGAATTCACAGCTGAGGAATGCTGAATGGCTGAGAAACACCTAAAGAAATGTTCAACATCGTTAGTCATAAGGGAAATGCAAATCAAAACAACCCTGAGATTTCACCTCACACCAGTGAGAATGGCTAAGATCAAAAACTCAGGTGACAGCAAATGCTGGCGAGGATGTGGAGAAAGGGGAACACTCCTCCATTGTTGGTGGGGTTGCAGACTGCTGCAACCATTCTGGAAATCAGTCTGGAGGTTCCTCAGAAAATTGGACATTGAACTGCCTGAGGATCCAGCTATACCTCTCCTGGGCATATACCCAAAAGATGCCCCAACATATAAAAAAGACACGTGCTCCACTATGTTCATCGCAGCCTTATTTATAATAGCCAGAAGCTGGAAAGAACCCAGATGCCCTTCAACAGAGGAATGGATACAGAAAATGTGGTACATCTACACAATGGAATATTACTCAGCTATCAAAAACAATGACTTTGTGAAATTAAAGTAGGCAAATGGTTGAACTGAAACTATCATCCTGAGTGAGCTAACCCAATCACAGAAAGACATACATGGTATGTACTCATTGATAAGTGGCTATTAGCCCAAATGCTTGAATTACCCTAGATGCCTAGAACAAATGAAACTCAAGACGGATGATCAAAATGTGAATGCAGATCGCTCATGAGAGACACAGCCAGAATACAGCAAATACAGAGGCGTATGCCAGCAGGAAACCACTGAACTGAGAACAGGACCCCTGTTGAAGGAATCAGAGAAAGAACTGGAAGAGCTTGAAGGAGCTCGAGACCACATATGTACAGCAATGCCAACCAACCAGAGTTTCCAGGGACTAAGCCACTACCCAAAGACTATACATGGACTGACCCTGGACTCTGACCTCGGGTTGCAATGAATATCCTAGTAAGAGCACCAGTGGAAGGGGAAGCCCTGGGTCCTGCTAAGACTGAACCCCTAGTGAACTAGACTGTTGGGGAGAGGGCAGCAATGGGGGGGGGGTGGGGAGGGGAACACCCATAAGGGAGGGGGGGGGGGGGGGGGGATGTTTGCCCGGAAACCGGGAAAGGGAATAACATTCGAAATGTATATAAGAAATACTCAAGTTAATAATAAAAAAAAAAAAAAAAAAGAGTATGATGTTAAGTTTTAAGAGAAAGAAGGTAAGGGGAACTTCAAGGAGTTTTACCTGATTATGTGGATAGATATTGGGAAGCATTCTTGAGGGTTAGAAATAACGTGTTAGGGGTCAATAATTGTCTGCCAGATTTCTCTCTCCCCACCTCTCTGTCACACAAACACAGGGCACATCAGCTTCATGAGCACCCTGCAAAAGTCGGTATTACACTTTAGACCCCAGGTTAAGCCGTCCTTTCAACTTCATAACAGCTGTCTCTACAGGTTCCTACACATTTTATTGTTTCCCAAGATTGGCACCACGAAACCGTTTCTACAGTAAACCATGGCAGAGCCCAAATAACTCCTTGTAAACTGTTCTAGAAAGACGCCAAACAAAACGGGATTTCTATATCCAATCACAAATATCATTTACCTGGGCGTGGTGGAATTCACATACGCAGAACTGGGCAGAAGGACTGTGTGTTCAAGGTTTGTTCAGGCTTCAAAGAAAGATGCCATTTCATTTTTTAAAAGAGATACTGGCTGTAATAAGCACCGTTGTTTTTTTAAATCAGTGCTAAAAAGGAAACATAGCTGCTTGAAGCATGAATAATGCTTCTTAGGCTTACCCATGAATTACTCAGACATAATTACACACACATACAAGGGAAAAGATAAATAAAAAGTGAAGTATTCTTAAAATGTTATCTTTTACTAGGTTATTACCTGCATAATTCACTGCCGTAAAGCTCTCAGTTGTGTAATTAAATAAAGTTAAGACATGATGCCCCTAGTTAGTATTAAGTTCATCAATATTATTTTAAAAATAGGAAGATTTTTTTAATTAGAAAAAATACAAAATAGGCTAGTAGTTAAGAACAGAAAATAAGGGCTGGAGAGATGGCTCAGTGGTTAAGAGCACCGACTGCTCTTCCTGAGGTCCTGAGTTCAAATCCCAGCAACCACATGGTGGCTCACAACCATCTGTAATGAGATCTGATTTTCTCTTCTGGTGTGTCTGAAGGCAGCTACAGTGTACTCATACAATAAAATAAAATCTTAAAAAATAAATTTAAAAAAAAAAAAGAACAGAAAATAAAGGATCTCTTCTGCCGCCCCACTACCAAGTTAGACTTACATTCAACATATGTTGTGAATTAAACAAAACTGTTTAGACCAGACTCAGTCATGTCAATTGTGAATAAGCCATGCATAATTGTAAGAATGTCTCTGGACACTGCCACATCTCTATGTTCCCAGTCTGACATCATTTCAAACCCACACCAGCTGTGTAACAAGGTACTTCCAAATTTAGACGCTTATTACCTCACAGTTTTTTGAGTCCCAAAGTCCAGGAGAAGCTTACCTAAGGACCTGGCTCAAGGTACTTCCTGAGGTTGTAGGGGGAACTGTCAGCAGAGACTGTGCTCACCTAAGAGACAACTTATTAGACCATGGCGCGAAGCCCGGTGTGAGTTGTGTAACCTACTATTCAGAGGCGTGGAAACTTTGGCAGTAATAAAAAATTTCTGGGTACACAACACCAAATCTTAGCTCAGGATCAAATATGTAATGACTCTAAGGCACTTCTGGTGGTGTTGTCCTGCATTGTACCAGCCTCAATTCTGCATACACAGCATGTGTACTTTGCACTGTGCATGCCCATCATGCCATGCAATGCTAACAGATGCTACACGGAGCACATGGACTCAGAGTCAAGACTATTGGATAGTCTGAGTTACAGTGGTCTACTGTACCCATGCAGTTTTCTCCTCTTGTAGAAACATGATGGCTTAATTATGGGGAACAAAGGCTCCTGCTTGTCCATCCTCAAATCAAATTTGTCTGTCTCTGGATTGTGCTGTACTAGAATGTTTCCTTTTCTAAAACTGCTATGAATCTTGTTTAAAATTTTGTTCATTTTGGCTAGGGATTAGAGCAGAATTTCCATTGATTTCCTCAAATGACCTAAAACACACTTCTGACATTTTTTGCTATAGTTTTATGTAAAATAAAATTCTCTGTCACGGCAACTGTAAAACCAAACTATTGATCCTATAAAGCCAAACTACTGATCGACTCTGAAAGACATTTAAGATACTCAATATTCATTTTCATATAATGTTGGACCTGTCTTTACCGTATCAATATCTTTGGAAAGGATTTTCTTAGTTTTTCTTGTTTTTTTTTACATATCCTGCTATATGAAATATTTGGCCAAGATTTAATTTTTTATATAAAAACCAAACAAGTAAATTCTTCTGATTAGTAACCTTTCTTTTACCTTCAACAAATTATTCATATACCAAAGAATTGTTTTAATTGATTGATCCTAGCAAATGTTGACCATGTACAGTTATTTTATATAACTATATACCCAAAGTTATGTAAAAAATTTTCAGGCAAAAAGAGATCACAAATAGAAGGGAAATCAATCTACGCTGTCCTCACCTAATGAACAAAATAAGAGTGAGGTCTGTTTCTATGCTTGCCTTCGTGGCCGTTGGCTGGAAACCAATTTCCGATCACTGGCACCGCTCTGTAGCTCTGTCCACAGAGTTGTATCTGGCACCGCCTGAGCCACTCGATCCAAGAGAGAGGAAAAGTACACGAGAGCCCAAGATAGAAGCCACTTCATCGCTTCTGCAGTGCGTACTGCTTACACTGACTGATTGTGTTCCAGTGTGAGGCAGAAATACACAAACACCAGGTACTACCCAGTGACCACCGTGTGGTGCTGTCTGGGGTTGCTCATCCCCCAAACCCAGTTGTATTGATTCCCATGGTTTTCTGAATAATAGCTATCAAGTGAACCAGTAATGCAACATTTGTAAAAAAAAAAAAAAAAAAAAAAAAAATTGGCAAGCAACGGACATCCACTTTGCATAATGTTCACTCTGTCTTAGCAGATATTTTGGGAAAGGGTTTCTTACTTGCTCTGCCTTGTTTTTGCCTGAGCTCTGTCCCCTCTATCTTAATGTTCTCAGAAGCAATTTAATGTAAGATACATAGTAGATGTCCTAAAATGCTTGTTGAATGAATAAACCTTTTAGATCTAATCCATTTCCTTCATTTTAATATTAGGCCACCATTTCTCAGCCTTTCAAAACTGCTGGTCACAGCAATCACACTCCTCCTGTTGAAACTGCTTGGTCATCGTTGGCTCATGGAAATATACTCAGGGCAAGAAAGAGCTGACTCATTGTGAGTGGCGGAAGCACCCACTCCACGGTATTACTGAGAGCTGGTCCAAGGCCCCCTCTCCTAATTACCACTGCTATTTCACCTAAAACTGAACATGACCCTCTTTTTAACTAAAAAGAAAAGATTCTAAGTCATTTGAAAAAGAAAGGAAACTTCTGGATGCTAGCTTTGCTAATGTGTTAGAAACTATCTGGTAAGCTTTTCTCTGAAGTTTCAACTGGGTATTTCAACTGTCTGACCTTGGGGAAGTGCACTAGAAGCCGAGTATGTAGCAAAATGGACAAAGAAGAGGAATGGTTAGGAAGACACAAGATCAAAAGTGTAAGCACGTAGACTCTATCCACAGTACTACATTCTCTAAAAGACTGTATGTCTGATCAGGTACACACACACACACACACACACACACAGAGAGAGAGAGAGAGAGAGAGAGAGAGAGAGAGAGAGAGAGAGAGAGAGAGAATGGCAATTTGAATTATTTATGTACACTATTTTATTGAATTTTCGAAACATTTTTTGTATTTTAATTTTCTAAAATTAGATGCAATTTAAAATTAGTGTGTTTTATTGTGCCTCTTCCCAACCTCTCCAAAAAAAAATTCTCAACATTAAAAAAAAGGCTATAAAATCAATGTTGCATACTAAAATTTAAGATGTCAATAGGTATTTCTTTATTGCTGAAAGCTCTGAGCTGGAGTCTCATCACCATTAGCTCTGTTCCTAATTATCTAAGCGCAAACCTTAGCACGGGGAAGGACAGGATCAGCCGTGTGGGGCCCAGCACTGTTGTTACCTGGAGGAGGATCAGCCATGTGGGGCCCAGCACTGTTGTTACCTGGAGGATCGTCTGAACTCTATTTCTGCATAGGAAAAGCAGGGGAGGAGCATAGTGCCCCTCCTGGGGTTGTAGTGAGTGAGAAGAGCCTTGATCATTGGAAAGTGGAATTGGCTCACCTTGAACTTTGAAATCCTAACGAACTCACGCCCCAAGGAAGAACCTTTGCTGCCCCCTAGCGGCGGTGCGTTCTGAACTCGCGCCTCTTGCAGCTAAGTCAGCTTTTGCTAATAATGCTTAAGGTTTTTATAGAACAGCTTTATGAGTTCATTCCATAAAGAATGCACAGAAAATAATCATCGGTGTGTCAGCAGGCCTTCTTAAACTTCATTTCTCTATCTTAGTAAGGCCTAATGGCCCGGGTGCCCTCCTTTTATCTATTCCTATTTTCTTACCTTTCAATCTTTGTACAAAGTTTTGGTGAGACAGAACCAGCCCATAAAAGAATATGTGCCATGTCACAGGCATTTTGTCAGCTGACCTTACCAATTTACCCTGTGTGTGTGTGTGTGTGTGTGTGTGTGTGTGTGTGTCTGTGTGTCTGTGTGTCTGTGTGTGTGTGTCTGTGTGTGTGTCTGTCTGTGTGTCTGTGTGTCTGTGTGTGTACCTTCCTAGCTTGTACAGTTCTTTAAAAGACAAGAATAAAATCTTATTTAAGTATCCGTCTTTCTATGTTCCTATGGAGGTTTTTTTCCCCCTAAGGAAGGGAAACATGCTAATTGTTACTTCAGGGCCCTGGTGCTTGCCCTAGTAAAACACAATTCATATCCATGCTGAACCAACACAAAAAGCAAATAAAAGGGATGATTTTAATTTTTAAGACTTGAGTAGTTGAGGCCAGCCTTGAACTCACGGTCTTCCTTCTTTAGTCTTCTGAGTTCTGGGGTTGGGCACCATGATACTCAGATGCATTCTTACATGCTGGTTACAAGTACAGCATTCTGGCTGAGCATGGTAGCTCATGCAGCCATTTCAGTCCTTGGGAAGTAGAGGCAAGAGGATCAGATCATGAGATATGTAGAGTTCTAGGCCAGCCTGACCTACATTGGACCTAATTTCGGGGGAGGGGGGGAGGCAGGGAACTAGAATTAAAGAGTCCAAGTAGAGAGTACTTGGTGGTATATGCCTTTAATTCCAGCCTTCTGGAGGCTGAAGAAAGTGAATTCTGTGAGCTACACAGTGAGACACTGTATAGGGTTTTAAACATAATCTCAAAAAAAAAAAAAAAGAGAAAGGAAGAAAGAAAAAAAGAAACAAACAAACAAACAAACAAACAGTAGCCTAAGCAGATTATATTTAGGTTTTAAAAATATCTTTATGAATGTTCTGTGTCCTTCAACAGTTTAAATGAGAAATGGGGTAATAAATTATAATGGTGCTATTTCCAAACTATGCTTTTGATTAAACCACCTTCTGGCATCCAGGCTCAATAATAAATACATGTAGTGTATGATCTCTTGGGGCTTATTACAGCTTAAATTTGAAGTATCCTCCCCTCTCCAGTAGGTCCCCATGCTGAAGACTTGGTTTCAAGGGTAAGGGTATTGAGAGGTAACTGAACCATGAAGATACTAACTTTATCACTGGACCAATCCCTTGACCGGTTCATAGCTGAATGGACTATTAGCAGGTCAGGCCTAGTTGGCTCTCCCCTCCCTCCCTCCCTTACTCTCCCTTTCTTCCTGTCCTCTTTTTCCTGGCTACCATGAGGTGAGCCTTTCTGCCCACCCCACCCTCCACCATGATGCTGTCTCTCCACATGAACGCAGTGGAGTTATATGACTAGGAATTGAAACCCCTGAAACCAAGAGCCAAAATAGACTTTCTCCTGTTGGTGAAATTGTTTCCAATATTCAGGGGTGAGAAATTACCTAGCCCAGGGCTGGTATTTAATTAACCTTATCTCTGAAGGAGACTCGGTGGGGTAAAAGGAGGGATGACAGATGTCAGTGAGGCTTCTTTTTTAAATTGAGCACATGGAATCTTTTTTTTTTTCTCCTGGAGGTTGATTAGTGTCTGATCCAAGAAAAGCATCCAGGTATTTTATTTTTCTCTTGTTTCAAAAGATCTGAAATATTTTTCTTTTGCTATTGATTTTCACGTATAATTTTCCCAGATGTTAGATCGAAGGTTGTAGTTTAGCTTCACAGGCCAAACGTTTTTCTTCAAATACTTAAAAGGTTGGTTTCCAGTTCTGAAACTATGGTGAATATTGAATATCTGATTTTTATGAACTCTGAGAAAATGCATCAGTTAAATGCCTTAGTAAAGTATAGAAAGTGTGAGGCGGGCAGTACGTGGTATGTTATGATAGGCTTGTCTCTGGGAGGGCGTATGAGCAATGTTACAGCTACACATTTATAGCAAGCATACCTACATCACTAGATAGCAGTACAACATTTTCTTGAATAAAGTTGTATGAAATTAATGCAATGAAATTTTCCTTTACATTAAAATAATACAGGGAGCCGGAGAGAAAGCCAGGTAGTTTAGAGCACTTTTTGTTTTTCTAATTCCCAACACCCACAACAGGCAGTTCACAGCCATCTGTGACTCCAGCTCCAGGGGATCTACACGCTCTTCTAGTCTCTGTAGACTGTGCACATATATAGAATACATTAATACACACTCATACACATGCACATAAAGAGAAGTAAGTGAAATTATTATAGCCAACAAGATCCTAGGCTCGATCCCATGAACACACACACACACACACACACACACACACACACACACACACACACACAGAGAGAGAGAGAGAGAGAGAGAGAGAGAGAGAGAGAGAGAGAGAGAGAGAGGTTAATTCAGGCAAGGTTATTTTTTGACTCCCTAAGAAAGGAAAATTACCTTCCAGTATACATTTATTTTTGAGGCAATTTCAATGTATCCCAGGCTTTCTTTAAATTTGCTATGTGGCAAGGATGACCTTGAACTTAAGATCCCCCTAATTCTATACCACAAGTTCTAGAGCTTCAGATGTGCACCACCAAAGCCAGCCCATATTGTACTGGGTTCAAAGCCAGGGCTAGCACCTGAGGTTGTGTGTGTGTGTGTGTGTGTGTGTGTGTGTGTGTGTGTGTGTGTGTGTGTGTACATATTGTCCACTATCCTAGCCCCTTGAGATATGCCAGTAAAAATGCAGATTGTACGAGCAAGAGGGTCCAAGTCCACCACAAGGAAACCTATCTGTACACTGACAGAAAAGACCATAAGAGGAAAAAAGTGACGGGGTCCAAAATTCTATAAAATCACACCTATTTCCAGAAAGGAAAGGAGAAAGAGGAGGAGGAAAAGAAGGGGGAAGGGGGGAAGAGGAGGAGGAAGAGGAAGAGGAGGAGGAGAAGCCTTCCCTTTAGTAGCCTACTTCTCTCCTTGTTTCTTTATCTTGTGTCTACAACTTCTAGACCCTATAGAGTCGAGGAGCTTGTTTGGTCATTTATCTCTCACAATTTTTATTCCTAGACAAGAACGAGCCTCCTTCATGACTCAGTATGTGCTCCATTCTACCACTGGCCACACGTCCCACCCAGTTCAGAGGGGAAAACAACACAGCTTGTGGGGGAGGTGCTACTACCACCACCTCCTGTTTATATAAACATTCCCAAGCTGCTAACCCCAACCAGCCCAGAGGGACCTTGTACTAGTTATTTATTATATGTCCTCCTATCTCTATATCTTCTTCATTTAAGTTAGCCCAACCCTCTATTTATAGCTAATACAAGGTCAGTCTGAATACTTTATGCTGTCTTCTCCCAAAATCGGAAGTATAAAAATGTCCTTGGCATTCAGGTCTGGTGTTCCTACTTCACTGCAGTGTAACCCTGCTGCTGGTATCTGTATCTCATAATCTAATCCTTACTGTTCTAGTGTTTGAAAGGGCTCCGTACGGTCTTTTATTTGTTTCAGTGAGACACTCTTCATATCAAGAGTTACAGGTTAACAGCCTCTACATTAAAAAAACAAAAACAAAAACAAAACAAAAAAAGCTATGTGAGAACTATATGCTCTGACTTGGGACCCATTCATTATGATATTTTCTTGGTGGAAATACAGGAAGCAGGAGTCTAAGTTCTGAGCGAGGAATTCCACCTACCAATGATGGTGGTGGTAGTCAGCCCAGTGTGGGCTATGACAGACGCTGGAGCAGGGCAATAGTCCCTAACTCCACCAGGACAGATGGTTGACACACTGAACAAGATAAACTACAATAGTCCAGTGTGGCTGGCCAGGCAGAAGCAAGCATTATCGAATACTTGAAAACCCAGGCAGTCCATGACAGAGATCAGTAGGATCTATAGGCTGCCAAGGAGAAGGAAGTCCTAATCCCAGCTGGGGACCCCTGAGATAGGTAGATGGTGGGTGATGGAAAAGAAGTTCAGATTAAAAACCCAAACTAAAGGCATTTAAAAATATTTTTACCTGTAATATCCATTCTCCAAAGGAGCAATACTCAATAGCTGACGTCTTATCCATAAGAGTCATGGTAAAGGTGATAAACCAGAGGTGATTTAATTTTGTTTTAAACTCTTTTTAAATACCTAGAATAACCGACATGACAACCAAAAATGAAAGGGATACTCCAAAGTCTTAAGCATGATATCAGTACATTTACTTTTGAGAAACTCCTAGTTTATTTGTTACTAGAATTGACATTTCATGCTGTGTTGAACTATTCATGAAATTTCTATCAATGAAAATTCCATTTGAACTATATAATTGCTCTTCAGTAGGGACTTTTGGAAAGTCAAAGTTGATCCTATCGGCAAAACACGAGAAGTAAGCACTGACAAGAGTCCTGGCTCACCGATAACCTCTACACCCTCTCCTCAGCTTCTTAGGTGATGGCTGTGTTCCCAATATCAACACTCCAAAGTGCTCTGCCCCAGAAACCTACTCCACGCAACCATGCTTCTGTAGCTAGCTTTAACTGTCCTTGTCCTCACAGTTGATTGACATCCTCTCTCTTGTCTTCGCCTTCTCCCTATCCTGCTTAGCTTCCATGGCCCATCAACTCCATCACACTTGCCAAAATCCCTTGACTCTTGTTTTTTTCTTTCTCCCCAGCTTCCTGGCAAATTCCCAGTCCTGGATAAATGGAGCCATCTGCCTTTTGTATGTGTGACTGTGCAAGGACTGTTGAGCTCCTAAAGTTGAATTATACGTCTCCATGGTCTCTATGAATTCACGGTTATCAACTTCAAATGGATCTGAATACTGTCTGGCACTCTTCCTCCAGACTGGCTTCTGCTGATGCCACTCTACCAAAATGTCCTAGCCAGTGTCACTGGTGATTTCGATGACAACATTGCTCCTTCCAAGTCACTCTTCAGTTTTCAAGTGACCTCACCAAAATGTTAAAAAGAATTGGTTGCATTTTCAAACCCTATTTTTGGCTTTCACAATATCCGGCTACTTTCTCCTGGAACTTTGCCTTAAACCTTCTTCTCACCCTGCAGCTCCTCTTGCCTAATCATTATAATCTGGAAGAGTTCACTGCCACTCATGTGTTGAAAGGATAAATTTACTACTCTAATAAGACTTATGTACCCCTTTTGAGACATGGTCTCATTCTGTAGCCTACCTAGGTTGACTTATGTATCCCAAGTACTGAGAATGTAGGTGTGAGCCCCCAAGTACAGATCAGAACAGTTTTTCTAGGTATGTCCAATGTCTTAGTTAGGGTTTTACTGCTGTGAACAGACACCATGACCAAAGCAACTCATATAAGGGCAACACTTAATTGGGGCTAGCTTACAGGTTCAGAGGTTAAGTCTGTTATCACAAAGAAGGGAACATGGCAGCATCCAGGCAGGCATGGTGCAGGAGGATTTCAGAGTTCTACAGCTTCATCTAAAGGTTGCTAGAAGAAGACTGAATTCCAGGCAGCTTAAAGCCCACACCCACAGTGACACACCTACCCTAACAAGGCCATACTAACCCAACAGGGCTGCACCTTCTAACAGTGCCACTCCCTGGGCTGGGCCCTTATAAACCATCTTATTCACTAACAAGTTCCACAGAGACCTCTGATACAGTAAGTCCCAAAGAAAAGTCACTTTTTTCCTACCCTCCATCACCTAGCCTCCCATGGTGTTTCCAAGTCAGGAAAAGAATTGGCTTGAAAGAGAGAATTGGGGCTATCAAGCTTTTTCCCTGGTCCTGCCTTACCACATTCTATCACTCACTGATGGTGTCAGGTCTACTATTTAAATATTTACTTGACTCCTCACACTGTTTTCCACCCCTACCTTTTTTTTATTCATATGAATACACTGTAGCTATCTTCAGACACACCAGAAGAGGGCATCGGATCCCATTACAGATGGTTGTGAGCCACCATGTGGTTGCTGGGAATTGAATCAGGACCTCTGGAAGAGCAGACAGTGCTCTTAGCCACTGAGCCATCTCTCCAGCCCTTCCACCCCCATCTTAACCTCTACTAGTGTGGAACCAAAGAAAAATTCCACAAGCTACACCCCTCCCCCAAGAAAAATTCCCCTGCAGGGAAATTCCACCAATTATACCTCCCCCACCCATTTGTGGTTTTATGACCTAGTTACACCCTGTCCTCGTGGTAGTCTCATGACCAGCAGGACCCGCAGGGACTTTCTACCATCCAAAACCACAACATTGCTCCAGGCATCAAGGACAATGTGACCACGACGTAGACCAATGAAGTTAAAGGTCAAATGTTTCCAACCAATCCTTGTGTGCCTCGATGTACCCATCCCCATTCCTGTGACTTTTGTGGTCCTTGTGCATAAAAGTAGCCTGTATCTACATGTAGAACGGGGTTCTTCTCCTTGTTCTCCCGCTTGAAGGCTGAGGAACTCTGGCGCGCCGGAATAAAAACCTCTTGCTGATTGCATCGAATCTCGGCTCTGGTGGTCTTTGGTGGTGGTCCTTCAGGTCCAACACTAGCATCCACTTCTCCTGCAACTATTTTCTATATATCTCTCTTCTGCCCTCCAAAGCCAAAGTTTGCTGGTTGTTTGTCATCATCATCTGTTTTCCTTTTTGTACTCTAGAATAAATCTGGTGAGTAAATCTCTAAACTAAAACTTTACTGGTTTATCATGCTCTTACTATTGTGACTAAAGTCTACAGTAGCCTATTTGAATAGACTCAATTCACTACCCTAGCAGAGTGTCTTCTCTCACTCTTTATGATAGAGATACCCAGGTGTCTCCTAGCTCTCCTACAGAACTTTGTTCTAAAGTCTTTTTGGCCTTGACACACACTGACTTCTCTTCCTCAAATGATCTCTCCCACTTTTTGCTCTAACAAACATCCTTTTTTTATTGTTGAGATCCTTGGGAACTGGAAATTGAACACAGGTCCTCACACATGTGAGGCAAATGTGCTAACCCTAAGCCATACCCATGTGTTTTTAATTTATTTGTTTGCTTCTCTTATTTTTGTCACAGAATTTTTGAAAGATACCAGCTCAAAAATGTATCTCCACTGGGAAGGTTCCCTACTCTGCCCATGTTATTGAGGAAAAGCCCCAGGCTGTGAATACCTCAGCAAGTGCCCTGAATCAACCAGGATGTCACATAGTCTGTCAGAGCAAAATCATGGTTTTAGCAGCCCTGGGACATTGACCAGAGATCAAGTGTCACCTGTGGCAGCCCAAGGACTTCCTTCCAGAGACTTCTGTTCAGATGAAGCCAGGAGTCTGACCTCACTAAAGAAAAGAATTTCAAAGTGAGTTTATATGAAGCAGATTGAAGTTTATCTTTTAATTTTTTTAAGATTTATTATTAATAATGATGTGACATGTATGAACCTTTGCTACTAGCTAATCCATCATGGCGTCTTCAGGCATGAAATAGATAAGAAGCCTACAGCATTTTTGTTTGATCCATATATATTGGGATCTAGAAATCGCCTCACAAACCACACAAACACTAATCTCAATCAGACAGAGATAGTTTATCAAGATGTGCCCCAGGACCGATTGACCAGATTCAGGAACTGAGCTGTGACCTTGAGTTAAGGTTCTACAGAGTTTTTTTTACACCTGAGATCTACAAATGTCTGTGCTATGTTATTCCACCAGTCAGGATTTAGGGATAGAGGATTTTCTTAGGGACATGTCTTCGTTGTACATTTAACCTGCTCCCACTGGTTGGGGTATTCAACTGTGGCAGGGGACTTGCCTTGTCTAATATTAATGTCTTAACTTGTCCACTAGGATAGGACTTGTCTAACATTCATGTCTTAACTTGCCAACCACAATGCCAGTTACTCATATGCATGTCTCTTTCTACCAAAGAGGTCAGTTCCCAGGATGGTCTTGGGAACTTAAACTTTACTTGACCACTACTCGAAATGGAAGTCTTATTTTAAATAGTTTCTTATGTCTCTTAAGTTGGGGTCCATTACAGGGCAGCTTACAAAAGCAAATACCATAAAAATTATATGCAGGTACAGGAAGTGCTGCTAGGTTATTGGTTTGGGTCCAAGCTTATTGTGGGCAACTGTACAAAACAGTTCTATTGAATTCTATCATGATTGATTTCCAAGGGCATAAAATATAACAGAATATATAATCAACTTGGCATTAGAAAGTTTCCAATTAACAGCAAAATTGTATGAGAAAGTTTCCTTATAATGCAAGCTAAATAGGTAACAATAGGCCTTAATATTTTACCTAGGCCTTAACAGTATAAGGGTTATGGGTTTGGTCTAATGCTTCTTGTATTATGTTAATTTGGGTTCCCAAAACTGCATGAGAATCTGCCTGTCTGCATGAAATACACTAAGGGAACCCAGTCCCCAGTTGGTTTTGATTGGTAAATAAAGTTGCCAGTGGCCAATGGCTGGGCAGGGAGAGGCAGAGGGAGGACTTTTAGGATTCCTGGGCAAGGGACAGAGGAAAAAGGAGATCTACCATGCCAGGGGGAGAACCAAGGACCATGCTTGAGAAGGAGCAGGAAAGAGAGCATATCCACCATGTAGGAGCAAGGAATAGCAGCCCCAAGAGAGGTGCCTGACTGGGTCCAAGTCAGCAAAGATGGGATATAGATTTTAGTAAGTAATAGTCAGAAGGAGGTAGATTAGCCATGTGGAGGTTAAGAAGTAGCCAACCATTGAGCTGTTTAAGGCCCATCAAAATATAAAGGCTGTGTGTGTGTATGTGTGTGTGTGCATGCATGTGTTTTATTCAGGAACCCAGAACATTGGGCCAGTTAGGGAGGAATACTACCCAAATCAATTTGAGTTTTAATTGGATATTGCTACATATAAGTAGAATAATTCTCATATAAATGAAAGAAAGGCTCCATTGGATAGATCATAGTAAACGAGAACCTGAGCCTATGAACCAATTTCCAGACTTGAGCAAGGTTGCAGACCAGAACCCTTTGGACTAAAGGGCAGCCAAGTTCCACTGAGCAAGGACCTTGACAAAATACCTAAGAGTTTAACTGTAAGCCTTTCTCCAGTCCTTCCCCAGAGTGACCTACAATCTTTTACAAGGGTAACTATACACTGAGGGGAAGTAAAATAATCAGACTTTCTGGTACCTATTGATTACTGGTTCTGAATTCTAATAGACCCCAAGAAACATTGTGGCCCTCCAGTTAAAGTAGGGGCTTATGGAGGTCAGGTAATTAGAGGAGTTTTTAATAAGTCCAACTCACAGTAGGTCCATGTATTTGAATGCTTAGTCACCAGGATGTGGAACTTTTAAAAGGACTAGGAAGTGTGGCCTTGTTGGAATAGGTGTGGTCTTGTTAGAGGAAGTGTTTGTTTCACTGGGGTGGGCTTTGAGGTTCAAAAGGCCATGCTAGACAGAGTCTTCCCCTCACCTTGTGGATCAGGATATAATGTTCAACTACTTCTCCAGCACGATGTCTGCCATGCCTGCTGCAATACTTACCGCCATAATGAAAATGGACTAAATGTTGAAACTATAAGCAAGCTCCCTAATTAAATGCTTTCTTACGTAAGAGTTGACTTGGTCGTGGTGTCCCTTCACAGCAATAGAACAGTAACTAGGACGAGTGTCAGTGGCAGGGATGAACCTTTGACAGGCCACTATAGGTGAATCACAGAAGAGACCTTTGAGATTTTGGAGCAAGGCTCTACCATCATTTGTAGGCAACTCTTCTTTCTTTGAGAAACACCTCTTTGGCTTCTAATGGGTCTTAGTGGAAAATAAATGTTTGTTAGTGAGTCATCAAGTTACCGTGTGACCTGAGTTGCCCATCATAAGCTGGACATTATCAGATTCACCAAGCTTTAAAATAGGGCATGCACAGCAGCAATTTATTAGCAAATGGGCCTTCAGGATCATTCAGATAGATAGATAGATAGATAGATAGATAGATAGATAGATAGATAGATAGATAGATAGATAGATAGAGTCAGGGTTTCTATTCCTGAACAAACATCATGACCAAGAAACAAGAAGTTAGGGAGGAAAGGGTTTATTCAGCTTACACTTACACATTGCTGTTCATCACCAAAGAAAGTCAGGACTGGAATTCAAACAGGTCAGGAAGCAAGAGCTGATGCAGAGGCCAGGGAGGGATGTTACTTACTGGCTTGCTCCCTGTAGCTTGCTCAGCTTGCTCTCTTATAGAACCCAAGACTACCAGCCCAAGAATGGCATCACCCACAATGGGCTGGGTCCTCCCCTCTTGGTCACTAGTTGAAAAAAATGCCTTACAGCTGAGTCTCATAGAGAAATTTCCTCAACTGGGGCTCTTTTCTCTGTGATAACTCCAGCTTGTGTCAGGTTGGCACACAAAACCAGCCAGTACAGTGTGTGTGTGTGTGTGTGTGTGTGTGTGTGTGTGTGTGTGTGTGTGTGTGTGTGTATACACCTGACTGTGCTGAACAGGTCTTGAAAGCACAAGCAAGTTATATGAAAAAAAAATTGCCCCAATGGTGGCATTTGTCTTTAATTACAGAACTATGAAGGCAGAGGTGGCTAGATCTCTGAGTTTGATCCAGTTCAACCTGGTCTAAAGATTGGGTTCCAGGACCCCAGGGCTACATAGAGAAACCCTATCTCAGAAAATGAAGGAGGAGAAAGAGGAAGAAGAGAAAAAGAAGGAAAAACAGCAAGCAGAAGTTGCCCAGATGTCTATGGTTTCTGCTCCTGTTACTATGGTCTGATGCCAAGCATGTACCTATAGACTCATGGGTATACCCTATGATTTTTTGATTGAGGAAAAGAAGATGAGGGCCTGGTTTACTGATGATTCTATACATTATGCAGGCATCACCTGGAAGTGGACAGCTGCAGTATTATAGCCACTCTCTGAGACAACCCTGGAAGACACCAGTGAAGAAAAATCTTCACAGTGGGCTGAACTTTGGGAAGTACTCATGGTCATGCAATTTATTTGGAAGAGAAAATGGCCAGATGTGTGATTATTCACTGACTGACTCATGGGCTATAGCCAATGTGTTGGCTGGATGGTCAGGGTCTTGGAAAGAGCATGCCTGGAATTGATGAGAAAGTCGTCTGGGGAAGAAGTATGTGGATAGATCTCTCCAAATGGGCAAAGGATGTAAAGATACTTGTGTCCCATGCAAATGCTCATTGAAAGAAGAGGTCAGCAGAGGAGGAGTTTAATAATCAAGTACATATGGTGACCTCCTTTGTGGACAATCAGCTTCTTTCCCAATCATCCCTGCCATTGCCCATTGAACCCATGAACTAAGGTAGGAGAGATGGAGGTTATGCATGGACTTCCGCTCACCAAGACTGACCTGTCTACAGCTGCTGCTGTGTGCCATCATCTGCCAACAGCAGAGATCAACACCAAGCCTCAGATGCAGGCCCAGGGTGACTAGTCAGTGAGCTGTGGAAAGGACAACGCTTTGTCCTTACTGGAGTAGATACTTGTTCATGTTATAGATTTGCCTTTCCCGCTCATAATGCTTCTGCCAAAACTATTATCTATGGACTTACAGAATGCCTTATCTACCATCATGGCACTCCACACAGTATTGCTTCCAACCAAGGAACTCACTTCACAGCCAGAGGAGTGTGACAGTGGGCCCGCAATAATGGAATCCACTGGTTTTACCATGTTCCCCACTATCCTGCGGCAGTTGGCTTGATAGAAAGATAGAAAGGCCTTGTGGAAACACCATTACACTGCCAAGTTAGTAGCTGCAGCTTGGAGAGCTGGGGCAGAGTTCTCCAGAGGAAGTATATTCTTTGAATCCAATATATATTACAGTTTCTTCCACAGTCAGGTTCAAATAGCAAGGGGTAGAAAATGGAGTAATTCCACTCACTATCAACCCTAGTGACCCACTAGGAAAATTTTTGCTTCCTGATCCCATGACACTCAGTTCTGCTGGCCTGGAAGTTTTGGTTCCAGTAGTAGAGTTTGCCAGGAGACACAACAAACAATCCATTGAGCTAGAGACTCAGGCTTCCCTCTGGCTATTTTGGGCTTCTGAAGCCCTTAAGCCAACAGACTAAGAAAGGAGTAACAGTGTCAGGAGGGGTAATTGATCTGTATTGTGGTTCTGAGTTCAGCCTCACAAAGGGGTATAAGAACTCACCTCACCAGAGGCGCTCCACTGCATTTACCCTATGCCCACTGTTGGGTGATGGGCTCTCTAGAAGCACTGATACACCTCTCAGGGGGTGAGAGAATGCAGCCCAGGTTAGGGGCCTCAGCCCCAATGAGAAATGACATAGGCTGAGGCAGAAGCTGGAATTTCCAAGCTCCCAGACATCCAGCAGCTGGAAACCGCATGAAGTCAGGAACAAAGGGGGCCCCAGGGTCTCTGAAGAGGCCAGGCTGGGGATTCTCAGACTCCTAGACATCCTGACATCACTGGAAGTCACAGAGGAGTGAAGAACGCAAAGGAAGCCGGTGGGCTGAGGACAAGCCCCAGTCAGGGGGGTGGTGGTGGGGTGGGTGTTGGAAAAACTCCAGGTTAGCTCATCAGACATTGTCCTTAGCTCATTAGCGATTGTCTGGGAATGCAGGAGGGCCATCTGCGGGAGACTTAGAGGGTAAGGTTCTGTAGATGAAAGCTTCACAAGGTGGTTCTTGATGAGAGAATCCATGGTTCCAAGCTGTTTATTGATTGTTCACTGTGGAAATGGGTGCATACCACCTCCTCCTGGTGAATCAGAGATTAAATACCTTTTGCAAGAAGGAATGTCTGGGAAGAAAAGCTTATTGGCTAAACCCTCAGGGTCTCTAGATACTTCCTTAGCTTGGAGAACTCTGTTCTGATCTGTGTGACATAGTTTACATCCCTGTGTAGGGAGTGTCACATGGCAGGGGCCTGGTCAGAAGCAGGTGAGGCTCCTACCATCCTCTGTATGAGGTTCTGGGACTTCCAACCCACTTAAGCTTATCAAGGTTCCTGGCACAGTTCACTGCTCTACACCATATTACCAAGAGGATCTTGGATTGCCTCTCCACAATGGAGAAAGATTAGGTCTGGAGTGTAGGGGATCCTTTAGGGTATCCCTTGATGCTACTGAATCGTTGATTAAAGTCAATGGGAAACTGCAACTACCTAATTCAGGCCGGATGACAAAGAGCACCGACCCTTCAGGAATGAAGATATAGATCATTCCTCCAGGAAAGAAGCCAAGCCATGATGAAGTGCTTGCTTGAAGATGAGGAAATAAAGAACAGGTAGAAGAAGTTTATAAATACCAGTTAAGACTATGTACCAGTTACAGAAATGAGGATTATGGGGGCTGGGGATTTAGCTCAGTGGTAGAGCACTTGCCTAGGAAGCGCAAGGCCCTGGGTTCGGTCCCCAGCTCTGAAAAAAAAGAAAAAAAACCAAAAAAAAAAAAAAAAAAAAAAGGGATTATAACTGACACGAGTGTTTCTATCGCATTTTGTTAATAATGTGTCTGAACAGATATTTGTGTTTTCTTTACTTGATTGAAACCAAGTAAGCACATTGTGTGTAACATCAATGAAGAGAATATCAGTGGCTATCATATTTAAGTTTTGAGATATCAAACAGTATCCCTCAATGGACACTGCCACCTATTCTAAATATATATAATATGCTTGTGAATGTATATGGGATAGTTTTATTATGTCAGGCATATTTTTGACTTGGTAATTGTTTTCATTTGTCTGTTTTCAAGACACAACTTTTCTGGGTAATTGCCTTGGCTGTCCTAAAACTCTATTTGTAGACCAGGCTATCCTTGAACTCACAGAGGTCTACCTGCCTCTGCCTCCCAGATGCTGGGATTAAAATCATGTGCACGCCTGGCTCTGCTTATTTTCATTTGGAGGTTAAACATACCATCAAGGATATGATTGTGTGTCAACTTGGCAAAGTGTGAACCTGTGATGGCTATTTTTGGTCGTTAGATTGACTACATCTAAAATTAACTAAAACACAAGCAGCTACATATACCTGTGAGGGATTTTTCTCTAAATTAAATAGAGTCTGGATCTGTTGAGGTGGGGATATCCATCTTTAATCTGGGTCCCACCTTCTGCTAGCAGCCTACATGAAGAACAAGGAAGAAGAAGCTTTTGTTCTTTGGCTGTTTTCTCTCAATGTTGCTGGAAAGTCCATTCATTTACTGGCATTAGCACATACTTCTTATGCTTTCTGGCATCTACTGAAATCCAGCTGATACATTCAGCCTTGTGGATTGAACAAATACTGGCTCCTTGGACCTTCCATTATAGACAGCTAATGTTGGATTGACTGAATTTCAGCCTGGAAGGCACGCTAATAAATCACATAGATGATAGATAGATAGATAGATAGATAGATAGATAGATAGATAGATAGATAGATAGATAGGAAGGATAGATAATTTAGAAATCAAATGTAAATGTAATTTGGAAATTAAGCAGGATATTGAAATTCATTCTATCACTTCTGTTCTTCTAAAGAACCCTGACTAATACGTATGTATATGTATGTCTGTGCACACAGCACATGGGATCCCCTGTCTCTGGAGCTAGAGTCATGAACTACCCATCTGATGTAATTACAAGGAACCTAAATGCTCTTAATTACAAGCCCAGAACTGGGGTTCTTAAGAAGAGGTTGAAGAAGAAGAAAAGGAGGAGGAGGAGGAGGAGGAGGAGGAGGAGGAGGAGGAGGAGGAGGAGGAGGAGGAGGAGGAGGAGGAGAAGAAGAAGAAGAAGAAGAAGAAGAAGAAGAAGAAGAAGAAGAAGAAGAAGAAGAAGAAGAAGAAGAAGAAGAAGAAGAAGAAGAAGAAGAAGAAGAAGGAAGAAGAAGTCGTCTTGAAGAAAATTTAATCCTGGGGTTCATAGAAAGAAAATTGACTAAGAAAAGGACAGTACATCTCCAAGTACAGGTGTAGGTGTCTCAAGAGAGTTGCCCTTAAGTCCCTCTACAGTAACTATAGACATCATTTGGTGGCGTCTGTAGTCACATCTCATATGGTTGTGAAGGAACTTAAATGTGGTTCCTCAAGTGCACTGAACAGAATCATAGCTGATCAGATGAAATCCTAGGTCACAAGGTTACACAAGGTAGTTAAGATAGGGTTTTTTACTATAGATGAAGTTTACAATGTTGTTTGTGGACATCCCAGAGGGCAGCAGGATTTTTATCTGGGAAAGAAGAGAGATATTCAACCATTATGTATTCTTAGGCCTTCCCTGAGCATGGTTCATTGTTGATCAAAATATCTCTGTATAAAAGGAATATTGTTTCTTTGTATCAAATGATGTTAATTGTTCAGGAATTTTTGACTCTCAGTTGAAGATGTGTGTAGCCCAAACTTGCGGGAGAGGAACTTTATTTCCTTTCTGTGTCACCTTAGTTTTTCTTGTCTTTCTCCCTTGTGTCTGTAACCACTTTATAATACTTCTCTCTCCCTTCCTGTTACTGAGGGTAAAAAAAAAAGTCTAAACACACTTCTAACTTCACTAGCTTTCAGGTGATTTAAAAATGGCTAAATCTGGAGGTTACACAGCTGGGGGATGCATGATTAGTTTCCCACTGACTTTGTCATAGATAAAACCTCTATCATGTAGGTTATAGTAACAGATGTCTAGTTACTTTTTAGGGGCATAAAGGCCACTTTTGATGAAAACACTGACTCTTCAGCTGGGCTTGCAGATGTCCAGTGCACGACCGGAACAAGCTGAGAAGGCCTGACATCTCTTTGCTCACATTACATTTATTCACTTTGTCACCTTGACATTGGGGACAGATTCTTCTCAACTCTGCATGTAGATATGTTGACTATTTGAGAAGTATTTTGTCCAGGACTGTGCTGTGGGGTTGACCTAGACTTGCCTTCTTTCTCTTTTCTCACCAGCTGCCACAATTGGAGCACCAGAACATGAAAGGGGGAGAGGGATGGCCTGAGAATTATGAAGAGTCTCCACCTATACGAAGAGCACACTGCCATGTCCTCCTCTGTCCATCCGCTGCAGAAGCTCCGAGCCATAGGCTTCTCCTATTGCCCTGGGCACTCGCTCCGAGTCTCCTCTGGGATCTGCCTGCTTCATTCATCCTTGCTCTCCACAACTAGAGTAACCCAACACAGAATAAATGCCACTCTGCCCAAAGTTTTCCAAAGCTTCCTTCTCCTTTAGAGTATACAAAGGGTTCATGGCACCTCACTCCACCTGGCCACTCCACTTCTGCATTTTCTTCTCTGTGTTGGAATCATTCTTTGCTCCCTGTTATGCCTCAAACCCCACCAGCACACTCCCTGTGCAGGGCCTTTGCACTTGCTGTTTTTTTTTTCACCCCAGAACATAGGCCTTCAAGTTTCCTGGAGCTTGCTATCTCTCACTCAGTGTGATTAGAGGAGTTTTCTCTGATAAGCCTGTATAAAATTGCAGAAATCCCTGTTCTGAGCAAGGTGAGGCAGGCCTGCACACAACTGTGGCTCTCTCCTGATCTACTATTGTCTTTGATAGGGGACGGTATCTCATCTAACACCCTGTAAGTTTTATTAATTCCTTTTTTAATTAACTTTTCTTCTCTGAGACTGCTGACTCTATTTTTTCTCCATTCAGATTTTTTTCATATAATATATTCTGATTATGGTTTCACCTCCTCCAACTCCTCCCAGACTTCCCCACCCACCCAAATCCAAACCCTTTCCATTTCTCTCTCTCTTTCTCTCTGGAAAAAAAAAACAGGCTAGGAAACATACTTGCACACACAGAAAACCCATAAAAACAAAATTTAAAAAACCAAAATATATAAGAAAAATATTTATAAGGTAAAAACAACAGGCAAAGCACTATGACACCCAAAAATCTCCAAAAATTCCATTGAGTTCATTTTGTATTGACCATCTACTGTTAGGCTTGAGGCCTCCCTTAAATGTGACTTGTCTCTCCAGAGAGACTCGGTTGGAGAAAACTAACTCGTGAGCAGTTAGCAATTGGCGGTAGCTTCTGTGTTAGACATGGGGGCTTGTGTCTACTCCTCTGAGCACTGGGATCCCCTCTGCTTTAAACTGGTGCAGGCCCTGTGCATGCTGCCATAGCTTCTGTTAGTTCCATGGAGCAGGCCTTGAGTTTAATCAGATAGTGGTTGATTGCCCCCATGCTTTTGTGCCACTATTGTACCTGAGTATCTTGCAGGTAAGTCGTTATTGCGTATCAAGACTCTTTGACGGCAAGAATTCACCCTTTATCATTGCCTTTCACCACAGAGTAGCTCCTTGTATCAGTTACCCTTCTATGGCTGTGATAAGACAACGTAACCAAGGTAACTTAGAGAAAAAAAAGTTTATTTGGATGTAGGTTTAAAAATCTAAGTCTAAACTTATATTATTTGGAGTTCTAGAATGCTTCAACCCCCCTTCTAACCCACCAACCAATGATAGGGGAAGAAGAAGATTTCTAGGAAAAGGAGGTTGTGGACCTGTTTAGACGTAGTTCTTTGGGGCAGTTCCATTCTTTTTTTTTTTTAATTTATTTATTTATTTTGTATTTGAGTACACTGTAGCTGTCTCAGATGCACCAGAAGAGGGTATCAGATCTCATTACAGATAGTTGTGAGCCACCATGTGGTTGCTGGGATTTGAACTCAGGACCTCTGGAAGAGCAGTCAGTGCTCTTAACCACTGAGCCATCTCTCCAGCCCGGGGCAGTTCCATTCTTTGTTGTTAGGATACCAGCAGTTCAGTCCAATAACAAACACCAAACATGGGTCAGCAGCAGTGGCTCGATCCAGCTGAAACTGCAAGGCTCAGACAAATCAGTATGAGTCAGTGAAAGCAGCAAGAATCAACCAGAATACCACAAGGAGTTCTTTGGTGAAGTAAAAACCAGTGAAAACCAGAAAAGACTAGCGAAGCATTACATGGCCAGCCATGCAAGAGCATCTTTTCACTGTCTGTGGGGTTCTACTTATACCCTTTCCAAACATCACGTGGCCTCTCATGCATCTGCTTCAACAAAACATCTCACAAGACCGCTTCCAGAAAAACATCATATGACACAACTGAGTTCCCAAAGAAACCAGAAATTTCCACTCCATTTGGACTTACGGTTCTAGAGGGTAAAAGACCACGATGGCAGGAGCTGGAGGCTAAGAGCTTACTCTTGAACTGTAAGCACAAAACAGAGAGAATGAACTAGAAATGGTGCTGGTCTTTACTCTCAAAGCCTATCCTCAATTTCTTCTTTACCCCAACAAGGCCACACCTCCTATGCTTCTCCAAACAGTGCCATCAACCAGAGACCAAGTCTTCAAATGTCACAGACTACGGGCACATTTCTCATGAAAACTATAAACAATGCTCAGATTATTTTTGTTTGGTTGGTTTTTGTTTGGTGCTTGTTTTTGCTTTGCTTGCTTATTATTTATTTATTTATTTATTTATTATTTAATTATTCGAGAAGGTCTCACAGTGTTGCCCAGGCTGGCCTTAGGCTTTACAGTTCTCTTCTTCCTCTCCCTCCATGTATTGGGATTATAAATATGTGGCATAAAACCTTACACTTTGTATACATGCATATGCACAACATTCTTAATAAATATTTCTGAGAAGCATTTGCCTTAATAGTATCTTATTACTCCATGACTCACTGTTTCTGTGGTATAAATTCTTCTGGTTACATATACCTGTACTCCTAGAACATTAAGTGCCTGTTTGAACACACTTTCCACTTTTGGACTGCCTTCTTGCTCAGTCTACTTGCTGAACCTAATGAAGCACGCTTATCTTCCCCTAGGCTTATCAACCTCTAGGCCTTCAATGTCATTAACTTTACAAATTTGTTTACCTTTAGCCTCTCTCTGCCATTGCTAATTTGCATTCATAATTTCAACACCCTCTGTGCTTGCTAGATTTGTGTCAACTTGACACAAACTATAGTCACCTGAGAAGAGGGAACCTCAACTGAGAAAATGGTCCCACCCCTCTGAAATCAGGCTGTGGGCCAGCCTGAAGAGCAGTTTCTTGAGTAGTGGATGATGGGAGTAGGGAGCTCATGTGGGTGGTGCCACCCTTGGGCTGATAGTCCTGGGTCCTATAAGAAATCAGACCGAGTAAGTCATGCGGACCAAGCCAGTAAGCAGCACCCTTCATGGCATCTGCACCAACTCTCGCTTCCAGGTTCCTGTCCTGTTTGAGTTCCTGCCCTCACTTCCTTCAGAGATGAACTACAATGTGGAAGTCTAAGCACAATAAACACTTTCCTCCCATCTTGCCTTTTGGTCATGGTGTTCTGTGGCAGCAATAGAAACCCTAAGGTACCTCCCACGTGGTTTTAAACATTGCCAGTTATCTGTACGTTAAAGTGAATATTTAGAAACGCAAATGATTTGACAGCTACTTACATTGACTTCGCACAAAATATGCGCATAACCATAGTGTGTTTTCTTGTTTACATAGGTATATAATAATGTACAAGTTACCTACCTCATCATATAGCCATATAGCCAAGGTAGACATGATGAATTTCTCATACCCCATAGATCTCCATGTCTTCCTGTTCTTTACCTCTTATTTTGTTTTTCCATAGGCCATTTTCTTCTTTCCTCATTCATTCATTCACTCATTCATTCATTCTGTAGTGTTGTGACTTGAGCCCAGTGCTTTGCATATGCTAAGAAGCATTCTACCACTTAGCCACTTCTCCAGACCCTCACACAGATTCCTTCTTTTCCATGGTTTCAATCAAACCTTCGCTTAAAAGTCGGTATGGTAGTAAGATAAAGTAACTCTGAATTAAAGGAGTAAGACATTGTTTATTCTAAGTCAACCGTGAGTGAAGGCAACTTGGAAACCAGATTCCAGATATCTTGAATGACCTGCTGCTCTAAAGCAAAGAAACAAAGGCGGCCATGCATAGATGCAGCCAAGTAAAGCATTTTGTGAGCATTGCATAGGCTGGCTGCAGCAAAGGAGGAAGGTTTCAGATGTTCTCTTCTTATTCTTAGCCTTACAGTTAGTGACGGCTAGAGGTCTGTTACAGGGATATTCCAAGAAACGACAAGACGGTTAGGTCAGATGTAAGAGTCAAAGTAAATGGCCATTTTTATAAAGGCTCTAAGATAACTCTAGGAATGTAACATTCTCTCTCTCTCCGAAATTGTGACGATTGCAGGTTTACAGTAGTCTAGTTCCAGAACCTTCCAAACTGGTTTCTCTGCTTCCAACCATTCCAACTGACTTTCATAGCATTGCCAATTTCCTGTTTCCAAACAGTTCCTAGACTTCAAGGGAAAAAAGCTTGCATTTCTTAATATGTATTAGTAGGTTAAACTCCTCATTCAACTTTCTCTACCAAAAGCTATTTTGTGAAAAATTCTTGGTATATTAATTCAATAATTTCACCTCCTGGGAACTATTCTTACAACAGATGTTCCCCCTGGTGTCCACAAACTCCTAGTGGGAATCATCCCAACATGAGTGGGCTTTATTGGACCTTAGTGGCCATGAGAAAAGCCTGCATTTGGAATGGGAAGGGAAGTAGTGAATTCCTACAAAAAATGATCAGCATAAACCAAAACCAAACTGTAGTCCATTCAAGATTGATGAAACACACATGAGACCTTTCAGATGCACCAATATGACTCAGGGTCCTCAGCCTTCCTTTGGGTGGGGTACAAAATAAGAAGATATGAAAATATCTAAATTGTAGGATAGACCTATTTTTCTTGTCGGTCTGTCTGGAATAGCAGCACTGGTGTTGATTAGCTCTTTGTAGATGCTGGGTCTCTCATTTCTAAGAGTCTAGCTTGCTTTCCATTGGCATCTCCAAGGACATGGTCAGAAGCTCAGAAACATATCTGAGAGGTCAAGTGTGTCAAGAGAGCGAATGGGGGAGGTATACTTGTATGTTGTCGTTCGCCAGTCACAATTTGTTCTTTCAGCAGATTGCTCGATTTTCGTCTTGCGGGCTGTTGTAGATAACAGAGCAATTACTTTGCCAAAGGCAAGGGAGATCACCCGAAGGAAGTGACTTTGTCCAGGGTGACCAAACAACTAAAAACAGAACTCATTTTTCTTCCTGCTACTAACATATGAAACAAGCACCAAGTCTGTATTCTAAAACTGTGAGAGAACGAAATGAATCAAGGCCAGTCATCGCAAACATCCTTAAATAAAAGTAATGTGCCTTGCCCTATTACCAGAGACCTTATTCAGTTTAATACCTTGTTTTCCGTGGTTTTTAAATTATTTTTAAAGATTTATTTATTTTATGCATATGAATACACTGTTGCTCTCTTCAGACACATCAGAAGAGGGCATCAGATCCCACTAGGGATGGTTGTGAGCCACCATGTGGTTGCTTGGAATTGAACTAAGGACCTCTGGAAGAGCAGTCAGTGCCCTTAACCACTGAGCCATCATCTCTCCAGCCCTTGTTTCTCATTTTTAACTGGTGGGTTTTTTGTTTGTTTGTTTGTTTGTTTGTTTGTTTGTTTTCTTACTGCCCCAGGGTATGGGTCTGCACTTTCTTCCTATCTTGAGTTCCTAGACAGGTGATGAGGTCATAACATTCTTTATGTCAGGCAGAAAGGGCTCAATGAATATTTGCCTATATATTTTTAAATGTGGAAATGCCTAATGTCTAAGCATTGTTTATTTCCTGTTATTGTTTACTGCTTTCTCTGCTTTCTAGTTCCTATAGAAATCTAATGTGGTTGCCCAGGGAAGCTCCCTGTACTGTTGACCTGGAACCTTGCTCACCTCTGTACATTTAAAGTTGTAAACACATTCTAAAATACTATGATGATCCTGATATACCTTCCATAGAAATGTGAGAGGTGTTCAGAGCAAGGAGTTAACACATTCTGAGGTCAGAAAAATGATATAGATATTTGATCAATAGATATTTGAAGGAATAAAAAGAGATTAGACTATTAGAGAAAGCGAGAAGCAGACTAACATCCAAGTAATAGGAGAATGGAGCTTGCTCAGATTGGGAGTCTAGACTGGAAATAAAAAACTAGGCTTTTTATAGAATTGTAAAATTTCAGGCTCCGTTATAGAATTGTTAAGTTCTTTTGTGGAATTGTATTAAATAGCATTACAAAAGGCCATAATCAAAATTAATATTAAAACATTAATGATAAAAAATAGGGCTGTGTATACAGCAAGATGTATTTATTTTGTGCCAAAGACGTCACTTTTATTAAAAAAAAAAAAAAAAAAAAAAAAAAAAGCGCCCTGGGTCCGGTCCCCAACCCCAAAAAAAAAAACAAAAAAAAAAAAAAAAAAAAAAAAAAGCAGCTGTGCTCAATTTTGCTATTCCTGTTTTCAATAAATGAAGTCTTGGAACCTTTATTTATCATGGCTCCTGCCACCTGGCCTTGAAGGAAAAGAGCATTTTACAGATTTGCAAGACCTTGGTGATCTTGATGTAAATTCCAGGCTATTTTATAATGTGGTATGAAAAACTTCAAATGATGGTCAATTTTACTTCTTTGGGGCTCTCAACAGTGGACCGCAGAGGCAACGACTTCATGCGTAGGTTTCGCGCTTGTTTCCCAGACCTGTAAAAAGGAGAGCATGGTAGAAGACTGCACCAATTCTTTCTGACATCGTCCGACTGGGACTGTTTATAACTCTGGCTAGTTTCCCCCAATCGGTACTCCAGCCTCCCTGGTCCCACTTCCCAGGACCTCAGCAACACCCAAGATTCCCGCGAGCCGCGAGTCCCCACGCCCAGATCTGGGTTCTAAAAGAGGAAGCCCGCGGGTACAGATCGCGGGCTCCAGAGTTAGCTGCAGCCCCGCCCAGCGACGCCTTCCGCCCTAGGCTGCTGCTCACTGGAGGAGGGGGCGGGACCTTTGGGGTCACGTGGGGTCATCCTGCCCCGCCCACCGTTTCCTGAACCGCGGGGTCCGGCCTGCCAGCCTACGCACGTGTCCCATCTGTCTCTAGACTCCGCGACCCGGCGCAGCAGCCATGGCTTCCTCCCAGCTTGGTGAGGCCCTCGCGATGCTTCACAAGGGTCCTGCCTACACCGTCCCTGCAACCCGCCCGTGCAGCAAGCCGCTGCTGGCCGAGCTGGGGAGGCTTCAGGCCGGGCCTGCAAGCTGGGTCCCCCACCCCTCCTCCCCAGTGCTGGGCCCTGGGCCTGCAATCGCTTGAGTCCCTTCCCCAGACCCGGAAGAACGCGGTGCCAGAGGCCCCGAGTAACGAGAAATGCCTTCTGTTTCAGCTCTGTTCAGTGTGTCTGACAAAACTGGCCTCGTGGAATTTGCCAGAAACCTCGCGTCTCTTGGTTTGAGTTTGGTCGCTTCTGGAGGCACGGCAAAAGCGATCAGGGATGCTGGCCTGGCAGTCAGGTAAGGTAGTAGGTAGTATTAAAGGTAAGTCAAGGGAGAAAAACGTTGTGACCATATTCACCAGAAAGCCGTGTAATCCATGCACTGACAAAAACACCTTCTTTGGGTTAGAACTAGGGAGCCTTGGCGTTTTTGAACCCTAGCCCCCAGCCACTGTGTTCAAACAAATTAACTTAGGTGGGCCAGTTGTTATGCAGAATAAACACAGACGTTCAGCTTCCGAGGCCTGGCCTTAGCTGGTTGCTCAGTTAGACTGTAACATCTTTGAGGATTTCTATCTGCCTCTTCTATGGAATCCATCAGAAAGTAGTCAGTGACTCTCTCACAGGCCCATCGATGCATGACTAGGCCGTGGGAAGGGATGTCAGGAGATGATCCTGAAGAACTGGAGGTAGAAAAGGGAAAAGGCCCCAGGAGAGTAAGTTCACACACCTAATAAAAGACCTGTCATTGTTGCCATAATCGTTCTTGGCCTGTGGATAATCTCTGTAGAGGTAAATTATTCACCTCCTCAGAACGCTTGTCTGTGCGAGCAGTACCTAACCCCTGTACGTTTGACAGCTTCAAACAGCAAAAATGCCTTTACTTACTGAATAGATGTTTTCAGTGGATTCTCTTCTGAGTCTTACGGGAGTCAGGAGCGTCAGGGACAGCAGACAAGTAGGTACAGTTGAGTTCTGTGGGCATGGTTAGGGTCGGCCATTGTGGCATTGTGGATGAAATTCGAGGAGTTCTTGCATTGTGTATCACCTAGTTTAAATGTTTCTCAGGTGGTCATTCATATTTACACACCACTGCCTAATGTTTGCCCCCATTACGCCTTTTCATTTTTTATTCTTTTGGAGATATGGAGGACTGACCCCAGTCTCCAGTCCTACTGAGCCATGCCCCTAGCTCGTTTTTTTATTTTTTGTTTCAGAAACTTTTAAAACTTAGAGCTAGGGTCTCTGTTGGTTGCCCTGGCTGTTCTTGAACTTGTGATCCTTCTGCTAAAGCCTCCTTGAGTGAGTGTTGGATTGTGCGTATCTTTTAAAAATTAGGAACATGATAAAGAATCCGTGTTTTTGGTTTTTTTTTTTGTTTTTTTGTTTTGTTTTTTTGTTTTTTGTTTTTTGTTTTTTTTTTTGTTTGTTTGTTTCTTTTTTTCCGGAGCTGGGGACCGAACCCAGGGCCTTGCGCTTCCTAGGCAAGCGCTCTAACCACTGAGCTAAATCCCCAACCCCCCGTGTTTTTGTTTATATGGGTCCTTGTGCATGGGAGACAAACTTCGTGACGTATACTGAGCCATACTTGTAGTCCTAAGATACTTTTAATGCTTTTGTTGTTGTTAAATTCTCTATAAATGACTCTCGGTAGAATTTATTTCTTTGTTTTGTTTGTTTGCTTTTGTTTTTTTTTTTAGGACAGGGTTTCCCTTTGTAGTCCTGACTGTCCTGGAACTTTATCTGTAGACCAGGCTGGCCTTGAACTCTCTGAGGTCCGCCTTCTACCTCCTGAGTAATGGGATTGCCCGTTGAATTTATTTCTTAATTAAAGGTTCTTAAGTGTCTGGACATTGTAAAGTCAGTGCTTTTCCAAAACATATTTAGGAAATAATATTTTGCAGTATATGAAGAAAATTTAGGAAGTCCAGCGTAGTGAAAAAATGTAAAGTTTTGCTTAATTTGGACTTGGAAAAAATTTTCTTGTAGACTTGGTGGGAGATGCTTTGAATCCTGAAGGTGATAATTCAGTAACTGTTTCATTACTCTGTTTCCAGAGATGTGTCTGAGCTAACAGGGTTCCCTGAAATGTTAGGGGGGCGTGTGAAAACCTTGCATCCTGCAGTCCATGCTGGTAAGTGGTTGAAGGTTATAAACCTTCAGTTTATAACAAATGTTTTAATACGTAGTTTCAGAGGATATAGGAAGAAATAAATCTTAATCCCCAAAAAAGTTTTTTATAAAGAATACTTCTCCCATGATCCCTCACTTTGATCCTCCATTGCTTTTGATCTTGACCTACTAACTAGTGTAGTTAATCTAGATTGGGTTGTATCTATGTACAGTCCGACTGTAGGCTTCTGAAGTAGTTCACCCTTGGAATACAGTGTTACACTGTAACTGATTCTCAAAAGAATGTGACTTCTGTTCATTTGTCTGGCGTTGCAAACCCTCTAAGCAGTAATGGCCGTAGGAAGTGTATTTCTGCATTGCAAGTTGCAAGGGAAGCCCAGAACACTAGTGCTGGAGAGATGGCTGGGCCTTAGCAGTTGAGAGCACCAGCTGCTCTTGCAGAGGACCCAGGCTCAGTTCCTGGCATCCGCATTCCAGTCAAACCCGCTGTAACTCCATTTGCACTAGGCTTGGTGGTACACATACAGATAGATATACTTGCCCAACAATCATGCACATGCATGAAGAGAAAAACAGGAAAAGAAAGGGAAAGACTGAGAAGCTAAGGTTTATCAGTCAAGTCGTGAGCTACAGCTTATGAAAATGTAGATTGGAAGACAGGCAGTGGTTATATAAAAATTCCTTTTACAGGTTTTTGGGTTTGGGGTTTTGATTTGCATAAGAAAAAGAAAGGAGTTAGGTCATTTTGTGTGTTTGAGAGTCTCTCTCTTGAGGCCAGACTAGCCTAGAATTTACTGTGTAGTCAGTCCATGCTAGCCTGAACTCTTAGCCAGGAATGCCGGGATCAGAGGTCTCAAGGCCCAGTGAGGATTAAGTATTTGAGAGAAAGGGTGGTTTTGTTGTTTGTTTATGGAGGCAGGGTTTCTCCTTGTAGCCTTGGCTGTCCTGGAACTCTGTACACCAGGCTGGCCTTGAACTCAGAGATCTGCCTGCCTCTGCCTCCTGAGTGCTGGGATTAAGGCACCACACCCAGTTGTTATTTTAATGAAATAAGGTCTTACTATGTAATTCAGACTTGCCGTCAAACCTGTTCTCCTGCCTTTACCTGTGTGCTTGGAGTATAGGCCTGTGTTGCTGTGTCTGTTGTTAAATGTCTTCATTTTGTTTATTTGCTATTTGCTTCAGAGCTCTTCAACTTCGTGTGTGCTTTTTAAGAACATGAGGTGCTCGGGACATTTGCACAGACTTGTAAGGGTCATGTGAGCTCAGGAGTGGAAGACAGTCCTGGTCAATATAGTCAGGCCCTGTCTTTTATGTGGTGGCGTGTGCCTCGCATCCCAGTGCTCAGGAGCAGAGGCAGGTAGATCTCCTAGTTTGAAGGCCAGCCAGCACTGTGTAGTGAGACCCTGCCTGTCTCAGAAAAAGACTATTAGAGGGTTTACCTGTGAGGGATGGGACTCCACAATATGAGCCACCCAAATTTCTGACCTTAGTGTGTCCTTTCTCTTTGCCACCTTAGGAATCTTGGCACGCAATATTCCAGAGGACGCTGCTGACATGGCCAGGCTTGATTTCAACCTCATAAGGTAAAAAGTGTGAAGCTCAATTTTGAGTGAGTTAAACACCAGCGATGAGTGATGGCAAACCTCATGTCTTCTCCTGTCCTCTCTATAGAAACACTTTGTCTTCTATGTAATATTTGTTAATAGCGTTTTGATTTTGCCAGATTTGTATTTCCAAACTATGTAACGTAAGTTAAAACAACCTTGACTTTGCTAATTCTTTATGTAGAGCAAACTTCCCACCACGGAGTTAGCCCAATCCTTGTTTTTCAAAAGTTAAGATTTTAATTTTGCTGCATACAACCAGCATGTCGTATCCTTTAAACATGCACAGCAGAGCAGCTTTACTGCACTGAGGTGGAGATGCAGTGTGAAGCAGAGGGCCCTCGATCCTCCCACTCTGCCTTGCTCATGCAAAGCCATCCAGGGACACTTGCATTTAGGATCCCTGTGCAACCCTTGGGCAAGGCATCGGTTTCTAAAGGGCCTGTGTATACTGGGGAATAATTGTTGTCCCAGCAGCAGAAGTCTTCCAACTCATGGGTGTAAGATTCTTTCCCTATTGGAGAAACATTAATTTTCTTTAGTTCCTCTCAACACTGTTTTGTATTTTTCAGTGTGTCAGTGTGACACTTTTGTAATTTCGTTCTTCAGTATTTGATTGGCCTTCATACTGTCATTTCTGCATTGTTTTCTTAATTTCCTGTCCTGATTTTTGTTTGCCAATGTGTATTATTACAATTGATTTTTGCGTATTGATCATACATCCTGCAGTCTTGCTGAACTCATTCACTAAGGCTGGTAGGTTTTCTTCTTAACAGCTTGGGACTTTCTCTATGCGAACACCATTTCACGTGTACCCAACCTTGATGCCTTTCCTTTAGTTTTCTTTATATATTTCTTTGGCTGACACACAGCAAAATATTGACTAAAAATGGTGAATAGTGGATATTCTTATTTCTGAATCTTAGGCAAATATTGGTTTTAAGATATCAATAAACACGATTTTAGACTTTATCATGTTGAGGTATTTTACAATTCTGAAATTATTGATGTCTTATAAAATTATAGATAAAGACAGAATTTTTCACGCTTTGTGCATCAAGTAATCCTGAGGCTTTTGTCTTCTGTTAATATTACAATTAATTTTTTAAGATCTTTATTTATGGGTCAGACATGATGTGGCGGCTTGTGGTGGGAGGACAACCCACAGGAGTGGGTTCTCTCCTTCCACCATGTGAGTTCTGGGTATCAGTCTTGCAGCAAGCACCCTAATTCCCTGAGCCATCTTGCCAGCCCCTAGGTACTATGTTTTTATGTACTTGTTAACCCTGCCTTGCTGGGATGATGCCCTACTTGGCTATGGTATGTAATTTTTTTATTTTCTGGGTTAGACTTGCAAGTTAGCTTTTGTGTTAGCTTATATTGGAAGCAGCAGCCCCTGATAGTTTTCTTGTGATATTTTTGTCAAGTGTTGGAATCAGGATAACAAGCCTAATCCAGTGAACTGAGAGTCCTTACCTCTTCTGTTGGTTTTTTACCAGTGGGGCGTATACTGTGGTCCTAGGGTGGATATTTATGACCCCCCCCCTAAAAGCAAAACCTTTAGAATGCTAAGTGTTTCCATTATGTATACAATCTTTACAGTCTCTTGGGGAAATAGTGTAAATGTGTATGTCCTAGGTAGTGTTTACCACTATTCTCGGCCAAAAACAAAATTTGAAATTTTAATGATTTAATAGTGATAGTGAGCTAAGGCTAACCGTCATGCTTGAAGGGAGGTCTAGGAGTATTAGTTAGCCAAGCGTCAGAGCATGTGCTGACTCTATGCTCTAAGAGCCTCCAGACCTTTTCAATGTGGCTTCTAAGAATGTAGAAATGTTGGCTGGACAAGTGGCTCGGCAGCTAGGAGCACTTATTCTTCTTGTAGAACCCAGGTTTAGGTTCCAGCAGCTCTCAGCAGTTTACTCATGACTTGTGGATCCTCTTCTGGCTTCCATGGGCACTACGTGCATGCACATGCAGGCAAATCCCTGTACACGTAAAAACAAACTTTAAGAAAAGAATTTGAAATTGTCAGGCTTACAGTCTGTGTTCTAGGTCTTCACAGGTTTTGATCACATCTGTAGTAACTTTTTTCCTAAATAGTTGTGAACGATGAAGTTTAAGTGTTTGAATGACAGCTAATTGTCTTTGATTGTCAGAGTTGTTGTCTGTAACCTGTACCCGTTCGTGAAGACTGTGGCTTCTCCAGATGTAACCGTTGAGGCAGCTGTTGAGCAAATTGACATTGGTAAGGTGACAGGAACGTTTCAAAGTGATGGGTGGACATCACGTTCTTGGCTTTTGCTTTTATTTTAATATTGTTTCTGGTTTTGTTTCATGTCTTTGAGATGGGGGGGGTGGGGGTGTTGCTACAATGTCCAGGTTAGCCTTGAGCTCCACTTGTAGTAATCCTCCTGCCTCAGTCTCCAATGTTCACAAATCTGATTGTCATGACTCCCATCTTAAAAAATATTTTACAAGCTACTTTTGTACATGGGGTGGGGTTCATATGAGCTATTTTCCCCTTATTTTTTAAGGCAAAAATTAAGGTAGAAATGTTATTCACAGTTATTTTATTTGAGAGTTCTTCAACTGATAGCAAAATACCAAAGGAAAATAGCATATTTCATCCTTCAAAGGTGGCGTGACCTTACTGAGAGCTGCAGCCAAAAACCATGCTCGAGTGACAGTTGTGTGTGAACCAGAGGACTATGCTGCGGTGGCTGCAGAGATGCAGGGCTCTGATAATAAGGACACCTCCCTGGAGACCAGGCGCCACTTGGCATTGAAGGTGGGGTGCACTTCTGTCATACCATAAAGCAGTGTCCGTGCAGTCTGAGTGTGTCAGTGCAAGCACTCGGTTCTGCTAAATATGTCAGCTTCCCACACTTTGCTTGGGCCTTCTGTCCTTTCACTAAACACAGAGAAACCAAGGATTAGGAAATTTCTGTCAGATTCAAAGGCAGAAAGGTTAATTATACTATTCAGTGTTAATTGGGATGTGTTGGGGGTGGTGGCTAAGTCTATACCTAAAGGAGTTCTTGGGAAGTGTTCCTAGTATCTCACAAAATGCAACTTCTTGTAGGCATTCACGCATACTGCTCAATATGATGAAGCGATTTCGGATTACTTCAGGAAACAGTACAGTAAAGGAATTTCTCAGATGCCCTTGAGGTATGGGATGAACCCCCATCAGACTCCTGCCCAGCTGTATACACTGAAGCCCAAGCTTCCCATCACAGGTAAAGCATGAGAAGTATGAGCTGTGTAGACACCTGGCTTGCTTTCTTGTATCTGAAGTCACTCCCATTCCAGATGTAAAGTAAATTACTTAGCAGGCCTTAAAACCATCCAGATTTGAGGTGCACGGAAAGTTTCAGAGCGGCACAGCAGCTATACTGCCTGAGTGGTGGTCAAAGCCCACATTAGAGATGGCAGTATTTGGGACATTGCTGTTTGGGAAGACTTGATGGTGGAGTTGCTGAGATTTGCAGAAGAGAAGCAGACCAAGTCTGCGATGCTTCTATAATTGGTAGTTGAGGCAGTGAAAACAGCAGCAGAGGAAACTCTTGTGTGTTTCTATGGGTTGAGAGCCACTATCTGTTGGACGGATGTCACAAGAAATGATTTCCTTGTTGGACCTAAAAGGACAGTTGTTGTAGGCCAACATAAACGTGTGAAGTTAAATAACATTGAGGGTCCAGGGTGATCATTCAGGGGCTAAGGTACTTGATATACTAGCTTGGTGACTGGAGTTCAGTCCCAGGTCAGAGTTGTCCGTATTCATGCCTCTTACACCACACTTTTTTTTTTTTAATTTAAAAAGAAATGACGATGTTGGGTATTCTTTGAACTAGAATTAAAACTGTGTCTTTGAACTAAGAATTAAAACTGTTTATGCTGTGTGATACTATTTCTGTGGAAATGGGAACATATGTCTACTCCAAAGAAGGGACCAGTGACAGCCAAAGTACAGATATCACCAAAGTCAAACCTGGTGATCCAGTGGGGTATATTGTGATTGTTTATAGGAATAGTGGTGAGAGCTTATTTATAGGAACAGAAATGACTCAGAGATAGCTTACAAAACTGGGACTTTGGAGCACACTGCTCAGCCTGCAGACAGCTCCACAGTTTGAAGAGTGTCCTTTCCAGGCAACCAAACTAGTCTGAGAATGTCTTATCCATCTGTACAACTTCTATAGTGACCTAGTAAATCTGGTCAATTTCAGGGACTTCCTGAGCTTAACCATATTTGCTGTAGGGTCAGCTCTGTTTCACCTCCCTTTTAAAGTCTTGTGTCTGAAATAGAGTTTTACCTCAGAGGGAATTGATACATGACATTTTGTAGCTGTAATAGAGGTACTTTCAAGGTTTTACCCTGTTTTGTCCCTCTGAGAGGAGTCAGGGGAAGGGCAGAGGAGAGCTCTGGGTGTGGAGCCCTAGAACTGACAGGAGAGTTGGTGCATGGTGAGAGCCAGGACAGCTTCACACTCAGGGCAACACACTCTGGTCCATGGGTTGCTGTTCAGAAACAGCTGCTCCCCTGTGACTTCTCTTCTTCCTGTCTCAGCCCAGAGGGCTGGGGAGAGCAGGGTAGGAAGTTTGAGGGTTGCAGAGTCTCTCCTCTTACCCTTGCCATCCAGGGATCTGCAGTTCTATTGTTGCTCTACCACAGCAACATCTCGTACCTAACCATACATAAGTCTCAGAGTCTCCCCACTGCACTAAGCTACTTCTGCCCCCTTCTTAGACTTTCTGTTCTACACAACCGAGTAGTTTTAACTGCATCAGGTGATGCTTCCCACGTAGGACTCCTCACTGGCCTTCCTTGCTCCATCAGGTGCTTGCCTTGCAGTCTCCGTTCCTGCTGACTCACTACCACCCCCTTAGCTCTACTCCCAGCCAGGGCAGCTTCTGCTCTAGGGCCTTGACCTTGACTTTCCACTCAGACCCCTTCCCTGTGCTCTCCATGGTCCTGGCTATGTTTCAGGTCAGCACCTCTGGCCAGAGTAGCTGGTCGTCCTCCTTTGTCACCTCGCCCAGCTTTACTCGAGTTCTCACATTCGAGTGGCAGACCCCAATGCAGTATTACATTTTGAGCCTGGATTTTGCATTTTTATAAGAATTTTCTGGGTTGGGGTGTCACCTGTACTCTAGGAAGCTCTGTGTTCTACCCTCAACACTGAAAAACATTGAGTCTTCAGTGTTCCTTATGTGTGTTGTGCGTCTGGCTGCTTCACTCTGAGGAAAGGTAACGTGTTTTTATGTGGTTATTAGAGTGTACACTCCTGTTTGTCTGGAACAAAGCTGAAGCAAAGAATAAAGATGGAATTGTGTGTATATTTGATTTTTGTTTTGGTTTTGTCTTTTGCTTTCTTCTGACTGGAAGTGAGACAGTGTCTGTTTGTTTCATCTAATAGGCAGGGCATTCTCTGAAGCGCTTTCTGTTATGTCTGACCAGTTATTAGTACCTCTGAGAATATGATGTGAGGGAACCAGCATTCTGGGAAGTGTTTAGACACGACTGTTCCTCTGCTCACCTGCCCACTCACAATTTGACAAGGCACCCACAGAGGGGTAGGGGCTGGGGAAGGGGCTGAGCTAATGATCTCTGGTCTGCTGGCACCCACAGAGGGGTAGGGGCTGGGGAAGGGGCTGAGCTAATGATCTCTGGTCTGCTTTGCTTGCTCTGTGCCTTCCTTCTGAAACTGTGCTTTTCTTTTTGTTGGGGAACTTGTTTTGAGGCAGGATCTCAGGATCTCCGCTCTCATCCCCGAGTGTTGAGATTACAAGCACACACCATTCCGCTCTGCTGCACTTGCAGTCTGTCTGTGGTAATGGTTTGCCTGTAGTAGTGGAAGTCTGTGCAATCGGACTGGCTTTGAACTTGGAGAGGCTCGCATGCCTCTGCCTCCTGACTGCTGGGATTAAATGTAAGCACCCAGCCTGCAGCTGTCACTGCATCCACTCGAGAAGATGAGAACACCACTGTTTCTGTAGCTCCTGTCCACAGCAGTTTAATTGTACCACTGTTGTTAGGGTTTGTTTGTTTTAGTTGAAAAAGTTTATGATTTGTGACATACTAATAGTCATAAATACTTAATCTGTTCACATGTGTAGCGGACACCTGGTTTGTCATTGGTGCTGAGACTCTGACTACTTTATTTCTACTCTGCAGAGGTGGGGTGGGGGCGCACGTCTCTGAAGATGACCCAAGCACTCTGCTCCTTTTGAAGCTGGGTTACTGATACGTCTGTAGATGCCTGTTACCTCTTGGCTCATTTTTCTTTTGGGGGGTGGGGGTGGTTTGGGAATGGTTCTTGAGGGTCTCATTATGTAGCCCTGGCTATCCTAGAACTCAATCTGTAGACCAGACTAGGCTTGAACTCCTAGAGACCCACCTGCTTCTGCTTTCCCACGTGCTGGGACTAAAGGTGTGCACTACCCCCAGCCTTTGATTACTTTTGTACCTTTGTGACTTTTGGCTAAAATCATGTGCAGGTTGTATAGCCTAGGTGTGTTACTTTGTAAGGAATGCACATACATGTGGCCTTTCTGAGCCTGCTTGTTAACGTGTATATGTGTTTTCATGTGTAGTTCTCAACGGAGCCCCAGGATTCATAAACCTCTGCGATGCTTTGAATGCCTGGCAGCTGGTGACAGAGCTGAGAGGAGCAGTAGACATTCCAGCTGCGGCGTCTTTCAAGCACGTCAGCCCAGCAGGTGAGGAAAGCCTTCAGAATGGCCTAGAGTGCTTGAGGCTTAGGGAGTGCTGATGCCGGTTAGACAGTTCAGGACATCATAGACCAATTTTGGCTGTGATAGTCATAGAAACCTTGGTGACATAATGTATGTACACACAATTATGTGGCAGAGTCAGGAGAGAGAGAAATTGCACTGTTGGCGTTTGCAGTGTCGTTCTGAACGTTGAGGAATGAAAGTGAAGTGAAATAAAGCCAGAGAACTACCTTTCCGTGTTGGAATTGTACCTTAGTAAACATGCAGGGATTGTTCAAGTAACATTCTGTCCCGTTTCTATTGAATGAGACATTCTTGCGCGTATTTTCTCAAGTCCACACACAATTCCATAATCCATAATGTCACAAGGGCTGCCTGCAGTCTCGCACACCACTGTTAATATTTATTGGGCGCTAAAGTGCAGTGAGTGAGTAGAAATAGACGGGGTGTGGAGCCAGGCGGAGCGAGTCGGTAATGCCGTGCCTGGCTGCCTGCACAGCAGTGTGGTCGGGCTGCGGGGGCTCTGCTTCCACCGCAGAGAGATGTCACTGCCCCTACAACTGTGGTTGTAGAGTTTAATTACCTCACTGAGTAGTTTTTGTTTAATTTGGCATAAGTACTATAAAATATTCATTTGTTTGAAAAATATAGGCTAGGTCTTTAAAAATGTAAATGTTTAAAATCATTTTGCTTTCTTTGTTTCTTTTGTGGTGCTGGGAATGAGCCTGGTCTTAGAACATGTTTTACCACTGAGATATACATCCAGCCCTTTAACAAATATTTTGGTGTGAATATTGAAAAGTAGCAATTTGAGGTTTCAGGTTTATTGCCTGTGCTTTTAAACAGTTTTGTGTGCATGGTCACAAGGGTCTGCCCAGTCAGTGCTTTACCCTGGGAAGGTTGGGGGTGCTTGGCCACTGTTTCTCCTGCCTGCCATCGCTGCCATTCTCATTTCCTTTGCCAGGTGCTGCTGTTGGGGTTCCACTCAGTGAGGACGAAGCCAGAGTCTGCATGGTCTATGACCTCTATCCGACCCTCACGCCCCTGGCCATTGCATATGCAAGAGCAAGAGGTCAGATCAGAGATTTTGTCATTGAGAGGAAAAAGCAGTGTTTCATACTGAATAGAGTAAAATAGTACTACCCCTGGCTTATAGGATTTACATTTATCTTTCATTGTTTTAAATTAATACTTGAGATGACTATATTTATAAAAATGCTTGTTACTATTTTAATGTAGTATGTGGAAACAAATGAGATTGGTACATATTATTTTGGGTTAGGTACTTGAATACATTTTTATTCTGAGGAAAATTGCATAGTTATTCTAACCACTAAGTTTGATTTGACTTAGGTTTTATATACTCAGAAATACAAGAACTTGGTATAATGACTAGATCATGAAGGGTTTTGAGAAAACTGCTACAGTTTATTAGTTACAGCCATAGGCAGCAACTATAGCCTTGTGCCGAGTCCTGCCTGCCCCCCTCATCTGTAGATACAGACTGGGTGGAGGCCACGTGACTCGCTTATCTTCAGTAGCTGATGCTAAGTGCTAATGTAGAAGGTAAAAGTAATACGTTCTTACTCATTAGTTGACTGATTGTGATAACTGTAATAATTAGCTTTAGGAAAGGAGGTTTTATTTTCCACATCACGTGTATAGTATACCTGCCCACATTGGAGTAACAGAGGCGCATGCCACATGGCATCATGTCTGTGAACCTGAAAGTGTCTGAAAGGAAATACTAGATTTGATCATGTGAGTTTTTCTATGCACAGTTGCTTTATGGTGAATCCCTTTACCTTTCATTTACAGGAGCTGATAGGATGTCTTCATTTGGTGATTTTGTTGCATTATCTGACGTTTGTGATGTCCCAACTGCAAAAATTATCTCCAGAGAAGTGAGTAGAGGTTCAAATATATTGATACATATGTAACTGAATAGCTTGTCCCTAGGCTTCATTGAAACCGTAGCCTGCCTGGTAACGTCTGCCCCAGCTGTTTACCATGTAGGACACCGATCCTTGACTTTCCCTTAATTTTGAGATTTAGGGTTTGAGGTGTTTGTCTTGATGTGGGGGGTATTATATGGTCAGTTCTTTAAGTCCTCTGCAGCTGTGCTTAATGCCCAAGGTCCTGTGGTTAAAGGCGTGACGAGGGCATGGTAGTGAACCTGAATGATCAGGGTGGAGAAGTGTGAAGGAAGCACTTTGATGAATTCACCCTAATGAATAATTCTGAGTCTACCTACTAGCTTTTTGAGTTTTAATGCTAACATTTTCTGTTGATAGTACAGCTAATTGTTGCTATATCTTATAGAGCTATTCTCTGATTTCTAAAAATAAGAATTTAATATATGTATTTACAGGTGTCAGATGGTATTGTTGCCCCAGGCTATGAAGAAGAAGCCTTGAAAATACTTTCTAAAAAGAAAAATGGAAGCTACTGTGTTCTTCAGGTTGGTGCAGTTTTAAATTAGGCGGTAATTTAGTCTTTGGGTTTATTTTGTGTTCTTTTCCCCGTGTGTCTTTCTTATTGAGACAGCCTTCAAATGTGTGCCTCTTTATTGTTGTCTCTGTCCCTTTCCCCCTGCTCTTGTCTTCTTTTTAAGATGGGGTTGTACTGTGTAGCTCAAGGTGGCCTCAAGCTCACACCCAGCTTTGCAGATGCTGGGATTTGACAGAGCAGCGCACCAGACTCTTCTGTTCCTCTCGTTTATGAGTAGCTGGGGTCTCAGTAGGAAGCCTTTGGTACCCCTGCCTCTGCGTTAATCTTGGGGCTTCCACTGAGCGTGTGCACGGCCTTGGCCTGCCAGACACCTTTACTCTTATTCTTACCCTTTTTATATAGTAGTTTGGGGCCGTAAGAGTCTCACTTTCAAGTTTTACTTTTCATTTGTACTTAACATGCTTTCTTGTTCAGATATCAACTGTCGTAGAAACTCTCCTGCCTGTCCCACTGCCACTGCTACCCTTTAAAGTGACAGATGTAAATTTCTTCTGTGTCCTTCCAGAAATAGTCAGGACACATCCACCAGGGCGTTCATCTGCACTTCTTTTGTTTCTTACTCACATACCCTGCTTTACATTAACACCCTTGCAAACCTGTCTGTCTTTATATAACTTACCTAAGTTCTGAGAGAAATAGAGTTGGGGTCACAGGCTATGTATATTGGTGACTTTATGCTGCCCCTGTAGAAGGTGGAGGCCAAGTTGAATGTCCTCATGGATATGGTGTTTTTAAATTTTTTTATCTTTGCAATTATAATGAACTTTACATCTCAGATTCACCAACTGAGCATCTCACATAATGGGAGATGCAAGCTATAATTCTTATTTTCCCATATTATGTTATTACTTTCATTGCATTGTGTCCATTACTAAGTGATGTCATCACACATGTTCATGTTAGGAAAATGGGTATAACTCATGGGTAAGGTCTTTCCTGTGTTAGCCTTTGGGCCTGTTTCCTGAGACACAGTGTGGCTGTGTAGCTCAGGCCTGGAACTTAACTGTGGCTGAGCCTGGTCTCTAACCTGCAGTCCTCCTGCCTCATCCTTCCAGGTACTGGGACTATATGCATGCACCCTCAAACCCAGGAAAGGTGAATTTTTTTGTATAGAAAATTTGAGACTGTAGATACAATACTTAATTTTTAAAATTTGTGTCTCAGATGGACCAGTCCTACAAACCAGATGAAAATGAAGTTCGAACACTCTTTGGTCTTCGTTTAAGCCAGAAGAGAAATAATGGTGTTGTTGACAAGTCGTTGTTTAGCAATATTGTCACCAAGAATAAAGATGTAAGTTTGAAGTTATCTGAACTAAAAATTAATAGCATGTCTGCTGCCTTCAGTATATGTAAGCTTATCATTTATTAAGGTCCATCCACATTTGTAATTGGTGGATATGCAAGCAGCTGTCGCATCTCTGAATTGTCAGGTAAGCTGGACACCTTAGAAGCCTGTGTGTATATGTACTTAATTAGAAAGAAGTGTCTTCAGTCATACTTGAGTAAGATCGTGTCTTCTGCAACTGCATGCATTAGCTCACAGATATTTTTCTGTATTGATAAATGTTGCTTTACTTCAGTGAAAAGCCGTCTGGCAACCCAAGTATGACCTGTGCCCTTGGATATTTAGGTCGTGTCCTTTGTCACCCTGTAAGTAGTGATGGTCTGGGGAGAACTGCTTACATGCAGTATTCCATTCGGTCACAGTGCATTGTGGGAAAGGACCATCCTCTGTGCTGTACAAAAGACAGGATTGGGACAGAGAAGAGTTAAATCTGTCTAAAGTTACAAATGGGGAAATAGAGGGTGTGTGTGTGTGTGTGTGTGTGTGTGTGTGTGTGTGTGTGTGTGTGTGTGTGTGTGTTGGGACTGAACAGAGCCTGACCTAGGGCCTAGTCCCTGAGGTATGGAGCCCTCAGTTTTGAAGGATTGTTTCCTGCTTTACCTGCTAACATGCCTGGCCTTTGTATTCAGTGCTGGACACTGGATGTGGAGATATTCTGAGAGTCTGTAGTGTTTTTTCACTCTAGAGAATTGATTATGCTCCTGGCAGGCAGGTGAAGCGAAATGGCTCATACCTAGTTGTGAAGGACTGAGCTGATTTAAACTTGGGCTTTGGTGTCTGTGAGGCAGGTCTGCCCGTGGTCCAGCTCTCCTCTGCAGAAGCTGAGTATCTGCCCAAATCCTTCCCGTGTCCTCTGACCTTGCATTGCCCCAGCATCCTGTCAGGCTTCTGAAATGCAGCTGAGCTCTCATACCCCTCCCTTGCATGGTGCTCGGGAAATGTTTAGATTGTTGAGATCATTGTTTTCTTCTGGCCTTTTCTCTGCATCTTTGCTGTGGGTCAGGCTTTTCTGTGTGCTTCTGGAGGGGCACTGGTCTGCTTACAGCAGGCCATTGTAGTGAGAGTGGGAGATAGAAGAGATCTGAAGTCTACCTACATCCCACCCCCTTTAAAAAAAAAAAACAGTGCTTCAGTTGGTTGCGCACTTCCATCCACCCCACGGGCATTTCTCATATCCTTTATCCGACTTCGAGTGCCGGAGTATGTTTGAAGTGGATTTCTAAGAGACCTGTTTTCTGTAGTCAGCTCTGTACTTGTTGGCTCAAACAAAAGGTGAAGGGTATATTAATAATATTATTAGTATTTAATACTAGAATAATAAATTCCCTTAAATATTTTTTAGTAAACCATTTTATTTATTTATCTTACTTATTTACTTTACGTCCCACTCACTGCCCCCTCCAGGTTACCCCCTCCCATAATCCTTCACCCCATCCCCCTAAAAAATCTTTTAAAACTAAGCTTTGAATTTTGAGATTTAAGAAGTGTAGGTTCACATACAATTGAGTACTCCTATATTTTTATTCTATTTCTCTTTTTGCAGAGTAGAAGCTTAATTTGGATGAAGCCAAGCTTATCTTTTTGTTTATTTTTAAATTTTCATTGCATGTGCTCATTATATATGATATTTTTTTCCCATAGACAGTTTTTTTCTTTTTTCACGTTGCACATGGTGTAGATTTATAATTTTATTTATCTATAGATCTAGGGAGCACAAGCAAAATAGAATATTTGTGTGTCTGAGAGTGGCTTAGTTATTTACCTAATATGATTATCCCCAATTGCATCCATTTTTCACAGGCGACATAACTCACTCTTCTCTGTAGTCTAGGCTGGCCTTGAAGCCCAGATCCCGCTTCCTCAGCCTTTGATGGCGGATGCCAGGGCCTAGGCATCTTTTTGTGGTCCGTGTAATTGTCTGTAGCTGACACCCTTACCTGCTTAGGGTACACACTGGCTTCATTGTTCTCGTTTCTAATTTGTACCAAAGGTGACATTTTGCATCTCCTGCAGACTTAATGCTGAATGTTGGCTTTTTGTTTTGTTAAGACTATTTTTTTGTGTGGACTAGGCTGGCCTTGAACTCACAAAAGATCCACCTGCCTCTGCCTTCCAAGTGTTGGAATATTAGTTCTGATCCTGAATCTTATATCTCAGTTATTTAAAGAAATTCCGACCAAAAAATATTATTCGTCATTTTCAAGTAAAAACAGTGTTTCACATTATGTCGCTGAATGGTTGTCATCAGTGTGAGGGTGACACATGGGCCTGCAGAGAGCACTGATTAGTTAGAGGTGTGCTCGCATGCCTCAGTCTTGAGGACAGTACGGCAGGGTCTGCTGTGATGGAGGGTCCTAACTGTATTACAGGTCTGTGTATTACACTGTGTCCATAGCTTAAGTCAACACGATTTCCAAAGCCTGGTGAGACTTAGCCATCCTGTTTGTTTCAGCTGCCGGAATCTGCTCTCCGAGACCTCATTGTCGCCACCATCGCTGTCAAGTATACTCAGTCTAATTCGGTGTGCTATGCCAAGGACGGGCAGGTAACCAAGCTGTCGAGACAGAGCAGTGGGCAAAAGCCCATCTGCCTTGATGCCAGGAAAGGGAGATTTGCCAGGTTTCTCTTCCTGGTGTCAGTATTTATTCAGCACCTTGGTAGACTTAGACACTAACCCGGAGCCCATTACTGCTCTTGGTTACCCTGGCTGTTGCTCAGTGGGAGCTGCCTCAGGTGTGGTTAGCGAGACTGGTACACGTACACACACACACACACACACACACACACACACACACACACTACAGGACACGCGCACCCACACACTACAGGTTGGTGTTGGGGCCAGAGAGATACTAATGTGTGATTCCAAAGAGCCTTTCAGGATTTTCATGGTTGCCAGCTATTAGGATTGTCAGTTCTGGTCACTAAATCATGGCAGACTGTGGTCTCTGGTCCTTGGGCAGAAAGCCAGCAAAGTCACTCAGGATGGAAGCTTCACTCCTGTCATCCTTTGAAAAGGAAATGTGGCTGGGAGAAGTGTTGCTGATCACTAACGTCCCCGTTCTTCAGGTTATTGGCATCGGAGCAGGACAGCAGTCTCGGATACACTGTACACGCCTTGCAGGTGATAAGGCAAACTCTTGGTGGCTTCGGCACCATCCACGAGTGCTTTCCATGAAGTTTAAAGCTGGGGTGAAGAGAGCAGAAGTCTCCAATGCCATCGATCAGTATGTGACCGGCACCATTGGTGAGGTACGGATTGACTGCGGTCCCGGTGGACTACGTTGTGGTAGTGTCGTTTATGACTGTCCTACCCCAGAGATACTTCTTAAAACCCTCAGTAGTCTGAAATCCTTAAAATACCTTCCTGATCTCTGTCAACTTCACTGCTGCACCCTTTCTGAAAGCACAGACCTCTGCTTCCTGGGGAATGATTTGGATTAATGTTGTAGGCCCATTGTTATTCCCCTTCGGGTTATAATATTGTTATTGCAAGGACTGTTTTTCTCCATCTCCCAGTATCTCCTAGCATCAGTAGAAGCTTTCTGCCTGGTAGTGCATTAGACTTTAGCAGTACATGATCTAATAGCTGGTCACCAGCGCCTTCTCCCACCACACTTTCTACAAAAGCCATTAGCAACTCCATGAGGTTTGTGTTTTGGTTTTGTTTTGGTATAAGATGGTGGCTCTATCTGACCTGCTCTGACTGAGTGCAAGCTTGTCGGCACGCTCCACCGCGTCCTTCCTGCAGAAGGCCTTGCTTCTTACTACCTCTGCACTAGGGGTTACATTTCAGTATCATCTTGAGGTGACAAACATCCAAGTAATAGTAAATACCACGCATTGTTTTGATTTGCCCACGGCTGACTATACCTGAGACAGTTAGACACGTAGTTCATCTACACAAACATCGGTTATTGTCTGGTTCCTAGGTTGGACATGAATAATTATCTTAAATGGTTTGGTGAAGGTATATAAAGTTAGAAATTTAACTTTGAGATTTGGGAATATGGTAGGTTTGGGGTAAACAAAAGCACAACGTGATCTCCTTGGCCGTCTAAGAATGACCTTTCCTTAATGAAAATCTTTTTTAAACATCAAAGAACTTCTGAAAATCGGAACCTCGGTGTGTCATTGTTTAGGGAGCAGTCCTAAGAGAAAGCCCTAGTGGGTGCTGGCATTGTGCTGGCATTGGACTGAGCTAGAGGTGATGCTGCCGGCTCACTTTGCACCCCCGGCTCCCTAGGGTGAAGACCTGGTGAAATGGAAAGCACTGTTTGAAGAGGTTCCTGAGTTACTCACTGAGGCGGAGAAGAAGGAATGGGTGGCCAAGCTGAGTGGCGTGTCTGTCAGCTCCGATGCTTTCTTTCCTTTCAGGGATAATGTAGACCGAGCGAAAAGGGTAAGCAGGAGTTGTTGTGTGCTGGGAATGTAGAATTGTAGAATGACTTCAGATGCCCCCTGAGAGGATGGGGATGTGCACAGACCGCTTGACCAGTTGATGTCTGGCCTCAGTTTCAATTCCTAGCAACACACACACACACACACACACACACACACACACACACACACACACACATTGTGCTTCCTATGTTTTAATTTCTTAGAGTCACATAGTAAAACTGTCGATTTGATACAAATGGATTGTTTTACTTTCCTATGTGATAAAGGCATCATCCAAAGTCTCTTCCTTTGCCTGAATATTAGTTTGTGCCCTTTTTAAAGATTATATTTATGTTTATTTTACCTGCATGCACATAAGTATGTATGTAGGTATGTGCTCCTGCCTGGTGCTCATGGAGGCCGAAGAGGGTGTCAGAGGCCCTAGAACTGGAGTTTCAGATAGTTGTGGGTGCTATGTTATATGGGTGCTGAGAACCAAACTTGGATTCTTTGGAAAAGTAGCCATTGAGTCCTCTCTCCTACTGCTTCATTTTAGAGGGGAATTTTGTATTTTTCTAGATATGCATGTTATTGTGCCTTGAAAGTCAACATTGGTTTTGGGGTTTTCCTCCGCAGAGTGGTGTGGCCTACATTGTCGCTCCATCCGGATCTACTGCTGACAAGGTTGTGATCGAGGCGTGTGACGAGCTGGGGATCGTGTTGGCTCATACAGATCTCCGTCTCTTCCACCACTGACCTTGGCTGACATTGTTACATTGTTTCCTAGCGGGAGATACTCCTGTGGGATCCTGAAAGTGTATCTTTTTAAACAGAGTCATTCGTATCTTAATATTTGGGTCTGTGGTTTTAGACAGTTAGGTCTTACTCACTTGAAAGGTATAGCCTGAGACACCACGTGGGGAGACTTGTTTCTGCAAAACCTGAAAGGATCCTCCCCACGGGAGCCAGCTTTCACAAAAAGTCCCTGCGAGACACCTAAGTGCAGGTAACCAAGGAGAAGCCAAGCTGCCTTATGATGACATCCCACTGAGGACTGCTCTCCCCAGGGCTCCTTTCTCTGTGCCTCTCAGAACTGCATCCTTAGCAGGATCTAGATAATGGTGATACTGCCCTTCCTTTCTTCAGAACTGCTTAAAAACCGTGAGCTCCTTGGTGACCTGTTTGGTACAAACCTACAGACCGACCCCTAGAGCTTTTCACCCATAGGGAGCAGACTTGGACTGTGTGTTGGGCGGGGGAGGTGACATGACTGAGTCTGTGTCCCCGTGTTGGTCCTGACTGTTCACACAGGCGATGCCTGGGTCAACGGTAACCTTTGGTCAGTTAGCCTTTGGTTAGTTTTGCCTTCTTTCCACTCCTCTAAATAAATTTCAAAAAGTTTTTGTTGAGGTCACTTTGTTTTGTTTTTTGACACAAGGTTTCTCTGTAGCTCTTGCTGTCCTAGAACTCTGTAAATGAAGCTGGTCTGGAACTCAGCTCCATCTGCCTCCTCTGCCTCTGAGGGCTGGAATTAAAGGTTGCACACCACACCCAGCACAGAGAATGTGTAACAGTCATCTTTTGAGTCATTTCTGTGCTGGCTGATCTTTCAACTCTTGGAATGGCCCATTGAACAAAGTGGGCTTACATAGTCAGTAAACTACTGTGGCTTCACAGGACGGAGGTCCCTCTCAGCCTTGGTTTCTTGGATTGCTTGCCACTGTGGCGACCTTCCCTGCCTCTTTGAGGACACAGACCATCTTGTTCATGCTAACTGCCAGCCTTGTGAATGAGATGCCCTAGGAATGGAACTTTCTCTTCCAGTCTCTGCCAACATTGGCTTCCACCTGAGTCTTAACCTATCCAAAGGGGTTTTGTGGGTGATGTTCTGTTGCTGTCCTAGGGATCTGAACCCATGCTAAGCAAGCGTTCTCCTGAGCTGTGGTCTGAGTCTCACAGGAACTTCTTAATTCCCAGCTCACAGGCACAGATACACACTGGTGGCCACCGCATCTCTTTATTTATTTTTAGTAGCAATAAATAGCAAATGCAGATTTTTGGCTCATAAATTTTTTTTTTTTTTTTTCGGAGCTGGGGACCGAACCCAGGGCCTTGCGCTTGCTAGGCAAGCGCTCTACCACTGAGCCAAATCCCCAACCCCGGCTCATAAATTATTAAATGTGCTGTCTTCCTTGAGTTATTTAGCTTGGCTGAAGGTGAACATAAAACTGTAATTGGAACCATCTATCTGCTTAGCCCTATGCTGCCTCATTGTGCCTACACATCTAATTCTAACCACTGCTTTTTTGAGTGGGAGGTGACAGTGGGATTCCAGCTTTCACATAATCTTGTTACAAATAAAAACATTGCTGGGGGGGGGGGCGTGGATTAGTTCCATTTCTAACAAGCTGTTTTAGAGAACCCTGTTTTTACAGCGTGAGCATGGTTGGTCACTGGGGCATAGGCCAACACTAGCACTGGGAAGCGAGGGCAGGGGATGTGGAGATGGAGCTCCATCTGGATCACGTCAGACTTAACACCAGCACATGCCATACACAGAATTCATCAAAGCACAGACGCCAGAGGCTCACTGGTAGAAGCCCTGACCTGTACACCGGAGCTGATGGAGCTTGCAGGCTATGCAGCCTGCAGGTAGGCGGCTGCGAACCTTCCCAAGCCAGTGCAGACCCCATGACCCCAGACTGCAACTCCTCAAAGAAGCTACTTTAGGAATAAATGTGGCTCCCAGGGTTGCTAAAACCACTGTGTCTCTGAAGAGCTGAGTAGTGAGGATTTGAAGAAATGTAAAACATGCCTGCATATCTCATACCTGATTGAGGAGTGTGGGGTTTCCCAGTTGGGCGATTTAGCCAGAGAATGCTTTCTCTGCTTCCGTTACTCACAGATTCTCTTCATTTGTAATTTATGGAGGATTTTTTTTTCTCAATTCAAGTAGAAGTGTTTAATGAGGATAGAGTAGGTCAGTGTTGAAAATAAAAATAACTCAACATTTCAAAGGAAAATGCCAATGAATCTTTAAGGTTGTGTGTGTGTGTGTGTGTGTGTGTGTGTGTGTGTGTGTGTGTGTGTGTGTGTGTTTCCGTGCATGCATGCACTATGACATGCATGTGGAGCTCCGAGTACACCTGCAGGAGTCAGTTCTCTTTTCCACTGTGGGTCCTAAGGGTAGACTCTGGTCCTCAGACTTGGTGACGAGCCCCCTTTCCAACCGGATGTTCTCGAGGCTCCTGCCCTAGTCTTCAGGAACTTGGTGAGTCTGTACAAGGTCATCTTCCTGCTTTGCCAGCCTTGGGTAATCTTTGCAAACGTGAGAAGTCCCAACAATGCTGCTTATTTTTTAACAGTTGAATTGCATCCCTGGGAGAGACTTTTAAAAATTGTAGCCTGCCAGTTTCCCTACTTACTGGGATATGAGAACTTACTGGAAAGAAGGCAATTACAGCACTTCAGTGTGCTGATGCGATGTTTCTTAATCACCTTAATGAGTTCATACAGCTAGAAATGGAATACAATCTTCCATGGGAATATAATTAAATAGGAAAAGCCATTTCCTATACTTGAGATTTCTTCCTCCCCATTCACTCACCTCCCTCGAAGGTGTGCCTTACAGGTTCATAGCAGCAGGATAGTGGGCTAATTTACATAATTCACCTTAGGTCATTAGAGCTGAAAACAGTACAAATACCAAACAGCCTATTTCGTTATAAATCCAACTTTGACCAGGCACAGCTAAAACTTCAAAACTGTTACTTTCTTTTAAAAGTCTGATAACATCATTTACTAGTTTTAACAGAATTATCCTGCGTTGTCTGTCTCTAAATCCAGCCAAGTCTTTGCATTATGCCTTGGTGATCTGGCTTGCTGAAGGCATTTCTCAGGGGATTCACCACCTGAGTCAGTGAAGACTTAAGGATCTTTGGAAACAGTAAGTGGCTTTCCTGATGAATGTTCGTATTGCTAGAGAACCAGGGGAAAGACTTCTGCATTTCTCGAAATGTGATGCTCAGAGAAGGCCCTTTTAAATTTGACGAATATATTCCAAGTTGAGCTATCAGTTTAGTGTGTTGCTTTGAAAACCAGCAGAATGCTCTGTGGCCCACACCTCTCGTGCCGGCACTTGGGAAGCTGAAGGAAGATTACAGTGAGTCTGAGGCCAGCCAGGTTGGGATGCAGTTAGAAAAAGCAGTAGAGTACCATAGGACAGACAAGGCTCTGCTGTCGTCGCACTGTTTTAGGTTTATCTTTAGGGGCTGGAGGATGGCTTAGTGCTGAAGAGCACTGCTGCTCTTGCAGAGGACTAGGGTTCAGTTCTCAGCACCCGCGTGTGTTTGAGTGTGTGCATGCAAGTGCAGGGATCTGTGGAGGTTACCTGCTTTGCGTCCACAGGAGCTGGAGTCACAGACAGTTGACTGCCACTGGGTAAGTTTGTTGGACACCAGACTGGGATCATCAGGAGCAGTAATGAGTGAGCCCTTACCAACCGAGCCTTCTCTCCAACCCCTTATTGGTTTTTTTTTTTTTTTAAGCTTAACCACAAAGGTAGTGATTTTTATCTTCACATACAAGTAGTCAAGAGGATTGGCTTAATCAACTAAGTCAGTCCCGCTGACTGGACTCAGTTCAGCTGTGACATTTCAGGGACTCCGCTTTGTCTTGTAGTTGGGCAGACTGGAGCACTATGGCGGGAAACCTGCTCTTTTGCTTTTGTTTGCTTTGTAATTTCACTTATGAATGTGCGTCCCACCCCACTAGCTCTGCTGCCTTCTTCCAGGAACTTCAGATGAAGACTGGCAATGAAGTTAGGACAGACAGACGGACGGGGACACACACACACACACACACACACACACACACACACACACATAATGTCAGACAGCTATTTAATAGCACCTGAATCTGTACTTCCTATGAGGTTTGAATGGTAGTGGGGGAAAACAGGGTCTCAGGTAACCCAGGGTGGCCTCCAACTCCCCATGTAGTTGATCACCTTGACCTTCTGACCCTACCTCACCTCCCTAGTGCTAGGTGTGCAAGCATACACTGCCACATCATTTTATTTTATTCAGTAATGATTGAGCACAGGGCTCGCACTTGTATGCTGTGGTTTGCCCTGGAGTTATCTGTATTTTGATGCTAATTCTGCTGCCCCTAGGACCCCTACCTAGTCTTGTACTCAGGACTCAGGTGACCGTATCAGAACCTTCTCCCATTTAATTTGTAAAATAAAGGTGAGAGTCAGTGATTTGGGAAAGGGAAGGGAAGTTGGAGGAGAGGAGAGAGAAGTCATCGGAGGAAGAGGGAGCTGAAGACGTGGCATTAAAAAAAGCAAGTTATGAGGGATTTCAGAGCTGGGGATAGGACAGTGTAGTGGTGGATCTGCCCAGTCTAGGCTCGAGCTTGTACTCATGTTAATCAAGTTGTGTTTTCTTAGCTCAGGCATATTCCGACTGGAGAGGTTACTGCAACACACGTGCACTAGTGCTTCTTCCTAGCACTGTGCCTGCCTGCTCGCCACAACCATGTCTCTGCCATGACCATGGGCTCGCCCTCTGAAACTACCAGCAAGTCTCCAGTCACGACAGTTACATTGGTCGTCGTGTCCACAGCGCAGTAACTAAGACAGTGGACTTTTTACTGATTTTCTGTGCTATTTTACTATTCCAAATGTCAGGTAGGAGTAAGGTTTCAGTGAACCCTAAAGCCTTCAACATTCTCAGTCCTCTGCCATTGGACCCTATGCTCCATTCCACACACTCCATGTTCAATGTAAAAGCCCAAAAATTCCTAAATCTTGTGAAATTGATGAAATTGAAAAGGAAATTACTGGGGTTGGGGATTTAGCTCAGTGGTAGAGCACTTGCCTAGGAAGCGCAAGGCCCTGGGTTCGGTCCCCAGCTCCGAAAAAAAGAACCAAAAAAAAAAAGAAAGAAAAGAAAAGAAAAGGAAATTACTTTTGCAGACCAACTGTAAGTAAACTGAGTTTATCAAATCAAGATGGGCTCGATTGCTGTCATAGCATGGGGGTTCCCAAGGAAAACTTCTCTGTACTATGCCACTCAAGTCATTGGAACAGCCCAGCCATCCAGCTTTCCTTACTTGAATAGGTGTTCAGTCAAAGAAGCAAAGGCCTGGGCTGGAGAGGTGAGGGCATTCGCAGCTGTCATGAGTTCAAATCCCAGCTCTAAGGGACCCACCCCCTTCTCTCTTCGTGGGCAGCTGTGCACACACACACACAGTGAGAACACGTCTTATTTTGGTTATACTTCTAATTAGCTAGCTAGCAAGCTTAGCATACATTGGAGTCCATTTAAATCACAACTGAGAACACAGAACACAAAATGACAAAAAGCATCAGTGCTTCTGTAAGACCAGGCAGGAGTTCATGTGCAGAAACCACCCTAGCCCAACACAGTGACTAAAGGACATTCATGAAGATTATGATTTTATGTTAAAAAAGAAATGACCTCCACATCATGGAATGTAAATCTTTTTATTAAAACACTTGTCTTTCCACAGTAGTAAAGTGTTGGCATGTACATATAAAAATAGTCACCAACCATAATTATACTGAATTCCTCTTATCAACTGCATACAAAGTGTCTTCAATACAATTTTTTCCGTATAAAAATACTGGGAAAAATTGATAAATAACAGGTAAGAGAAAGATATTTCTAGGCAATTAGAATTGTTGGGACAGTGAGTCCTGTGGGGTGTTTGGACACAGCCACAGGACAGGCCTCCTGACAGTGCTGCAGGTCAGATGGTAAAAGAAAGCAGAACTGTCTGGGTTAACTTCCTGCTCCCGCTCTTGGGTACTACCATTCAATTCATTGCATCGTGGTTGGCTACCTGTGTTTCCCTTTGATCCCAGACCAAATCACAAGAACTTATGATTCTCTTAGACAATAATACTGAGCAGTACTGAATACCCTGAAGCAGAACAGGGCAACCAACTGTCACCATTTAAGAGGGAAGTCTCAAAACATCCCGCGGGGCGATGCTTGGAGAAGCTGTAAGTTGAGCTGAAGCTGAGAACTTGACTCCAGAGCAGAAGGCTTAAGGGTGAAATGACCACTCAGAGATGGAGGGTCTGCTAACATCACTGGGGTGTGGATTGACCTTGGTAGAGAGACACTTGTTGGCTTGGGCTGGATGGAAAGATTACTCTCTGGAATCGTCTCTGTCAGCCTGCACGTCCAACGGCATGAAGCATTCAATTGGGCAATTTACATTCTGTCAAAATAGAAGAAAAACAGTAGCAGATACTCCGAAAAACAAGTGTGGGGGGTGGGGGTGGGGAGATGTGTCATCGGTGTTTTATAGAAAGGATAACTATCTAGTTTCAAAAGACTAGCAATGTACTGAGCAATAGATAATGCTTAGGAATTTTGTAAATTATAACAAGTTATAATTAATTCATAAGACTTTGTGTGTAAGGGGCCAGTAGTTAACTTTAATCATGCAGATCCTGTCTACCTTGTTCATGCCTGAAGCTCATTAATGGAGGCTACAATGGTTGGCCAGATAGCCCCAGGGACACCCCCTACACCCAACTTCTGCCTGCTCAGTGAGGAGATTATAAGAGATTATTATAAGCTCTTGCCACAGTGCCCAGCTCTTTTACATGAGTTCTGAGGACTGAACTCAGGAACAAAAGACTTCTTTCCAAAGGAAACTCATTTGGTTCACTCAAGAAATGCATCTATCCACTGACTCCATACTCCACCCCTGACTGCATGCAGGGTGAGGCATTGGGGGAAATGTGTGTACACTTACAGTGTTCGTTCTCTGATGGTATCTCTGTGTATACTGGTTGTAGGTGTGGCCAGTGGTACCATCGGGACTGGGTTCAGCAGCCCCGGGTCTGCGGCAGTTGTCACAGCGCCAGCCCTGAGAGGAGAGGATATCATAACTTAGAGCTTGAGTTAAAGAATTTCAGCTCTTGCCCACTGGCAGTATGAGCAGTTAACCAGGAAGCTTCGATGACTCCTGCATGCAGTTATAACTCTTAGAATATATCTTGACTTATTAATCTGTCTAATATGCTTTTCTTCTGACATATCCTCACTTCCTTTCCTGTGTAAGCTCTACTCATCTTTGGTCCCATCTTCATCCTTGGTAGGTTTTCTGCTCTAGGTGGAGGGGTTCTCATAGTCCGCTATGGCTAAAACAATAAGTGACTTGTGAGTGTGTGGACAAACTCCATCACTTTCTGGTGAAGGAAACAGAGCCACAGGGGAGGAATGGCTTGGAAGGAGCCAGAAAGCGCACAGTGGCCTGGAGGTAGAATTGGGTACCCAGCCATATTCTCCCTCAAGTCCTTTCTATAGCCTTCGCTCTGGCCAGAGTGGGATGGGGTACAGGAAGATACCACAGTGGGCCTATGCTTCTTCCCGAGTTTTGCTCTCACAAATTTGCTTTCTTACTGCTCTTGAGCTGGGAGGAGGGAAAACCAGAGCCGAAGGGTGAATGATGTCACCACCAGCAGAAACTCTAGGAGAAAGGGAAATGGATACTAGGGAAGACAGAGAGAGAGGTGCTCTCTCGGGTCTAAGTAGCCCTTGAAGTTCACAGACTAGGTGAGCTGAGCTTGGTAGCCATCTTTTGCCTAACTAATGAGACTTTACATTTATAATTGAAAAAACATTAAGAAATAAGGCACACACTCAGAGGCAGGGGGATCTCTGAGTTGAAGGTCGGCCTGGTCTATATAGCAAGTTCCAGGACAGCTAGGGCTACCTATCAGAAAGACTGTCTCAAAAATAAATGCTACAATTACTTTCTTATAGAATCATTTAAACATTTTTGACATATTTCTCCATTTAAGAGCTTATTTCCCATAAAGCCCTCTTGCAGAATCAATAAAAATGCTTTCATATAAAACCATAACAACTACCACCATCATGTTTCAGAATTTTAGAGACAGGCATTACTCAAAGGGATCCATGTTCATCAGGAACAGGAAGTACTGGAGGCCAAAATCTGCTTCCCAACAAAGCCACTCAATTAGACCATAGTGACTGAGTTTTACAATCTGCTTCCCTGTCTGAGAAAGAGACAGACTGAGGGACAGACAGTCCCCCCACTCCATGAATAGTGGATAAAATGAGACCGTCAATCCTGTAGGCTGCCCCAGATCTAAGAAAGTTCTGATGGGACCCAGAATCTGTCTTGTGGCCACATCAATCGCCCTTTTTCTTTTAAAAACAGATTTATCATATGTTTTTATTTTATGTAATAAGTGCTTGCCCGCATGTATGTCTGTGCACCACGTGTGCCTGGTGCTCAAGGAAGCCAGACAAGGACATCAGTTCTTCTGGGACTGGGTGTCATGGACCATGTGAGGAGAGAAACCAAGTCCGGATCCCCAGTTGAACCACAAGTTCCGTAAGCACAGAGCCATCTCTCCGCTCCCAGACTCATTTTTAAAGACTATTTTCCATCACGCTACTTTTAATCACTGGTAAATGCCATAGCATTAACCAGTGAACGTCACTGTGGACTGAGGGGTGTTATTTCTTATGGATATTATGGTATTATTTCTTATGGAGTTCGGGGATCCTTGAAGGTCAAGCCCTTTATGTAACAATTTAATTTCTAAAAAAAATTAAGCACATTCATTTACATATGTGTATGTACACACATGTGCCCCAGCATGTGTGGAGGTCAAAGGGGAACTTGTGAGACCGGCCCTATCTTTTCCTTTTTTGTTTGGTTTTTGGAGTCAGGGTTTCTCTGTGTAACCCTGGATGTCCTGGAACTTGCTCTGTAGACCAGGCTGCCCTTGAACTTAGAATCTACCTGCCTCTGACTCCTCCAAGTGCTGGGATTAAAGGCGTGTGCCACCATCTCCAACCCCCTATTACATTTAAGTTAAAAGTCATTTTTGAAATTTCAATTATTAAAAGAGGAAGTGGAAATTGTTATATTGAAGAAGGGCACATGCTAGAAATGACTGAAAATTACTGGCTTAAGTAATGACTTTCCCCGCCCTCCATAATTCTCTTCCTCTTCAAAGCTAATTTCTTACCAAAAAATTCCAGAGGAAGGACTGCCTCACGGAGCCAGCTCTTTCTAGGACAGGAAGTATGCTCACTGCCTCTGCTTCCTTCCTTCACTCCCGACGGCCATCCTAAACCCCAGGTGGCTGGTTTATGTTTCTCTTTGCTATGACGCCTCCTTACTGATTGCAGCCCATCCAGAACTGAATTAGTCAAAATCTCCTGTGATTAGCTCGGCTTGACAGGGTATGCTAATTTACTGTTTTCAAGTATGTCATTAAGAGCCAGGGCCACCACTTCTTCCCAGTTTGTCTATTCTTAGCTCAGTATTAGAATGTAATAAGAGAACTATTTTTAGATTGGGCAAGGGCTCAAAAATAGTGGCATTTTCTTAGATCACAGTATTAAAAATGTGAATAATACTGCCACTGAGATGCTAGTCCATCAGCACAGAGCTGGGGGCTTAGTGCTACACTTCAAGTGAGGACAAACAGGACAGCCTGAGAATTTTAGTCATGGCAGAGAGTGCTGAAGCTATTATCAACTGGGGAGGTGTGGTAGACCCATTGTGGTGCTTTGAATATGCTTGGCCCATGGGAAGCGGCACTCCCTGTTGGAGGAAGTGAGTCACTGTAGGGGTGGGCTTTGAGGTCCTCTGTTCACGCTTTGCCCAGTGCAGAAGAGAGAGCTTTCTTCTAGCTGCTGTGGAAGACAGTCCTCTCCTGGCTACCTTCAGATCAAGATGCAGAACACTCAGCTCCTTAGAGTACCCTGTCTGCCTGGACACTGCCATGCTTCCTGACTCGATGATAAGCCAGCCCCAATTAAATATTGTTCTTTATAAAAGTTACCTTGGTTGTGGTGTCTGTCCATAGCAGTAAAACCCTAACGGAGACAGCCATCTTAGGGGCTCTTTATGAGGTAAGGCCCACCTGTGCACACAGCACATCCATGTTGGAACCAACTCTGCCCTATCTAAACACCAACCAGTCTTACCCGCTGGCCCCCGAAACACGTGCAGGAGCAAATGGCTCCGAGATACTCTTTCTGCCACTGTTCTCCTACGTGGTAGGTCTTCCCGTCGTCATAACACGTTGCTTCATCTGCACGTGGGCACAGAGCAGAAACAGTTGTAAGACCAAGGACAATCATGTAGATTCAAGTTGATGCACCTGCCCTCGACTTGCAGGAGCACAGACCAAATCTCATCAACTTAGGTGTATCACAAGGAGGTGTTCCAAGGCCTTGGTACATGACATGGATGTACCAAGATAGGCCAGACGGGAAGACTGAAGTCATATTTTAAAAACTGAGTCTATACAACACTTCACTGCAGATGATCAAAGTGCTCAGGTCATGAAAGTGCCAACATGCTTGGACATGACATTCAGTCATGATTCACTTCTGAAGCAAGCTACTGGTTTCCCAACCACAAGACTGACAAGCCCACCATGCTGAGCCCAGCCCATAAACGAGTGTTTTGGCTCAGTTAGGAACGTGGGGGTACTTAAAGGTCTAGAAATCATTGTTAGGATGACGTACGGGGATCGCACTTGAATTCTCCCTTTCCATTCCCAAGACACGTGCAGCTCATCCGCTGGCCATTTTCTCCCTGACGATCCCACTTCTCTCCAATCTTGTAGTTGACACCGTTGTCATGGCACCATTCTGGAAAAGTGGGGACATCGCAGGCAGAGAGTTAGTTCTGACTCACGGGACGTGAATTCATACGGAGGGAGAAGTCCAAGATGAAATATTTCTTCATCATAACATTTAATATTTTCCAGGCCAGTGTTAAGACATAACACTACCACCAACATCATTACAGAGGACCATTCAGCAATTCATCTGGCTCCTTAGTTTTACAATTATGGAAAATTAAAATGGGATTGGAGAATTTAATATATATATATATATATATGGTTCACAAAGATCCTAGATACAAAATAATTTAATTAAACATTAAAGAGAGGCCAGGCATGGTTGGGCACGCCTTTACTCCAGCATTAAGGAGGCAGAGGTAGGTAGATCTGAGTTTGAGGCTAGCCTGGTCTACAAACTGTGTGCAGCACAGGCGGGTACTACACAAAGAAACCCTGTCTCATAAAACAATGACCAAAGGGGGGAAAAAAAAATCAAACAAACAAAAAGATTAAAGAGATGTCACCTGTTATCACCTGATTCATATAAATGAAGAATGAACAAAATGTAACAACCAACAAAATAATGACAATGAGTGAATCAGGCTTGTACAAGTAGACGAGTCCTAAGGAGTATCTAGTCACCATGAGCTGTGTCTAACGTCATAGGTAAAATGCCCTTTAACCTCTGAGAGTTATACTAAACAGAGTTCACTTACAACAGTCATACAGTGCAGTGTTTTCTCCACTTTAACAGTTCAGCCTTCCTTAAACTATAAGCAAATGTGTTTAAGGCAGATAAACATTTTCAACAGACTATCGAGTCAAAGGTTCATAGATAAAATTATTGTATACTCCCACATTTGCACTGACTTATTAAACACACGCAAACTTCACTGTGGTTCACACTCTGAGCGGAAAAACCACCTGGCCAATGCCAAATGGTGCCCTCCTGACTCCGGCATGGTGTACTGCCCACTGGGCTCACCCAACTGCACACTGAAACCACTTCTTGATTTTAAACCTTCAGCCTGGATCTTGCTAGTTCACATAAAGGAAAACGTTACACGGAAAACTTTAGAGACCTATTAAGTATCATTCCACAGAATGTGGGTTCTATAGTTGTCCATAGGCCTGTATCTATGACATATGGTTAAAATATGAAGACATAAAACATAAAGACATGAAAAAAATAGAAAGTCAATAATAATTATTCCTCTACAAACAAAGAATAAATGGTTATACATCCCAATACTAAATCTCTAGACACAGATAATTCTTAGGGTCATTTTCACCAATAATTAAAAAAATTAACATCTTTAAAATTTGAAAATCAAATATTTCCAGTTAAAGTTGATCTTAACATTTATTACATTTATTGACTTCATGTGTGTGTGCATATGTGTGTATGTATGGGCATTAGTATCCCACAGTGCATATGTAAAGGTCAAAGGACAATTTGTGGGAGCAGCTGGCACCATGTGGGTTCCAGGGATGGTACATCTAACTCACCAGCCTTGAACTTGGTCCTTAAATGTTGAATGCATTACTAAGACACTTCCTCTATACGTTTGGGATATCTGGATTGTGAGATCTCTCTCTCTCTCTTTCTCTCTCTGTGTGTGTGTGTGTGTGTGTGTGCGTGCATGCATGTATGTAATGTATAACTACATGTAAAAATGCATGTATATTTGTTTATGCTGAGAAAGGTAGTGTTTGTGTGCATAAACACTCATCTCTGTCCTTATTTAATTCTAAAGACTGAAAGGAATTTGGAGCTTCTGCCTGCCCGTCTCATAACTTCTCAATTAAACTAAACTCCAATGAGATTTTTAACTTCAATTTACATATACCTAAACATTTCCAAAAAGCATATCACCACTACACATATATATTTTTAAGGACTAGTTGGATTAGTACACAACTCTTGAAATGCAGTCATATTCCACACAAGTAAAATTTCCCATCATCCTTCTATGATGCAAAATGTTACTTTGAGTCAAACAGTCTATTTCCGTTTGCATCATGTTTGGAAGAGCCCGTGTCTGCCAAACATGCTTCCGAGGCCAACTAGTGCAAACGCATGAGCTCGAAGAGATGGAGAGGTGAGTGGATGGAAAAGGCAAGCTACTCACTAGATGAATCGCATCTGAAATGACCACTGCCAAAGCCCAAGCACTGGCAAGTGAGCTTAAAGCCAGAGTCAGACAACCGCTCCCATTCCTCTCCAACGGCGTAATGGGAAACCGTGTAAGGGTCAAAGCATGAGTCATCCGTAGGCTGGTTCAGGCCTTCGTTGACTATGAGAAGGAGGAGAAAGGGGAAAAAAAGGAAAAGACATCTTATTGATGGTTATTGACGAAGAAATGGATTTACTGTACATCATGACCTAATCTAGCAGCACTAATAACACAGATGTTCTTCTCATCAGCAACGCTTTGACGTAGCCAGTGGGTACTTGCCATAGTGGGGTCAAAGAACATCTTCCTTTGTTCCCATCTTCTGTTTCAAATCATTCCCAGGAAATCTGTTTCTCATGACGTGAAAGAGATCTTCAGACATTTTTAACTAGCTAAGAATGTGGGCAGCGATACTCCAAGATCCCTGAGCATCAAGCCTCTCTTTCCTCATCTATTATGGGATAATAATATAAATGTTCCCACTTCTTTGGACCTTGTAAAGGCTACATGAAACCAAGAAATCAAAGCACTGGCCCATCATCATTAGGCAGAAATTACTAACTGCTGTTAGTCAGTAATTAACAATTATTGTTAGGGGCTGGAGTGATGACTCAGCACTGACTGCTCTTCCAGAGGTCCTGAGTTCAAATCCCAGCAATCACATGGTGGCTCGCAACCATCTGTAATGGTATCTGATGCATCTGAAGATAGCTACAGTGTACTTATATATAATAAATAAATAAATATATATCTTTAAAAAATTACTGTTAGATACCATTCTTTGCTTATACTAAGAGTCTTAACATTTTTACATAACGTTATAATGCAATCTTTGCATCACGGCATTTCTTTTGCAAAATATATATTCTTATGGTTACTGTAAAACTAGACAAAACTGGCTAGCAAGCCAGAGAACTCAGCACAGTGTAGATGACTTAGAAATAAGTAAAAAGTCCTCATTGGATTTCCTAAGATTTCGTCCCTCTGTTTTAGAAATCTTTATTTTAAGAATTGAAAATATTAGAAATTATTTTTTAAAGCTAATCAAGGGCTGAAGAGGTGGCTCGGTGATCAAGATCAATGCTTGCTCCTCCAGAGAGACTAGCATAGCACGGGAATGTGTCTCAAAGGTGTCTATAATAACTCTAGTCACAGGACATTCGATGCGTTGTCCGTGTTCCACGTACAGGTAAAACATAAAGATGTATTTACAGTGAGAAATAAGATACGATTGGTAAAAATAAAGTGCACCCCAAGTTATTCTTAAATGTAAAATAAGCTAACTTACTATGACTGACTTTAAATCCCATTGTGGATACATCTTTTAATAATCAAAAGTGCAAACGCAATTAATATTTCAAAAGCCATCATTCTGGAAGAACTAAAGTCTAAAATGTTTTGAAGGTAAGAGGACCTGGTAAGGACACTGATGGAACCAGGAGCTGGAAAGAGAACAAAGGGGCTGGAACTCTCGTGGGTGTCACATTTTAAAATATCTAGGAGTTAGAAGTCTGCTCTGACATTCTGCAGCCTGAGCTGCACGGCCGTTTCAGTCCAGCACACTGTGTAGTAGGATTCTGTCTGAAACACACCAATGTGGAAAACCACAAAACCCCTGTGCTTTTGAAAAAACCCCTTTCGAGTGCCATTTTACTAGTGAAGCCACAGGCAAATGCTAATTACTGTTGATGGAACTCTCTGCCCACTTCTGCACTGCCAGACAGGCAACTGCTTAACTTAAAAGTGAAATAGCAGTCTTCTCTCAGAGGAAGGAGTCTGAAAAGAAGTAAGTGGTCCTACCCAGAAGTCCTGCTCCCCGGAAGACGTGGGAGTTAGCCCTTACTGTGTTAGAAGACTCGGGACCCACAGTCTGTTATTCCCTAACTCACACTGCAACTTAAAAAGCCAAATGACACACATCAGGCTTCAAAAGACATTCCAGAGGATACACATGAGTCAAGGATCATGTGACCTTTCTTAAGACTCCTCAGGATTAGATTTATTTAACCTTTAAGATGTTGCGAACTGGTCATTTAACCTTTATTAAGATTTTGCATGGGGGTCATTTAATCTTTATTAAGTTTGTATGATGGCCATTTAACCTTTATTAAGAGCTTGCATGTGTATAACATGACATTGATATATATGGGTCTTCAGACACATATAAAAGGGCTGGAGAGATGGCTCAGTAGTTAAGAGCACTGGATGCTCCTCTGTGGACCAAGGATATGTCCTTGTACCCACATGGTAACACAGCCACCTCTAACTCCAGTTCCAGAGGATCTTGCCCCCTCTTCGGGCCTCCATAGGTACTGCATGCAGGTTGCACAAAGGCCTCAATAAATGCAGGTAAAACACCCATGCACATAAAATTAAAATAATTAAAATCTAAAAAGCAGTATATAAAATGGAAACTTGGAGTGGGGAGCTCTTTGGAAAGAAAGGGGCAATACTGGTGATGTTTTTACATTAGGAGCAAAACCTAAGCCATCATAATACAACACTGTAAAGGAAAACTAATTTATAGGTATTCTGTTTGGGTCAGGAACACTTAAATGGACCATGGTATGGGACAAGAGAATAGTGAAAGCTACCATTGCCTCTGTTAACTGGACACTCAACAGGAAGGGCAGAGTGTATTGGACTAAATAACATTATTGTCCCTCCCAGTCTTGGCATACTGTCATTCATACATATGTGTTGGTGAACATCCTAGGACTGCCTAAGGGGACATTGCTGACTGCTGTTGTACATACAGTCCTTTTTCCTAAGTTCAGACAACAAGGAACAGTAGACCAAGCCTTCTCTGGGCGGATCCAGCAAGAATCAGGTGCCGAGCAGGCCAGCAAGGTTACCTACCAGTGTTGCCTACAGTAACAACCTCTTCTCGGACCTTGTGCCTCCTCTGGTTGTGCAGGGCCTCCACTATGATGTTGTAGGTGACCCCTCTGGTAAGGCCAGTCAGAGTCGCACTGGTAGAAGTTCCAGGAACTTGGAACTACACACCCAAAGCAGGAGAAAGCATTAAAATGAGAAATAAGCATGAACTTCCCCAGTCTATTCATTATTCATAACCCCCACTCCCATCTAAAAAAACGACAAAGGGAGAGAACAGGGGCGGATAGGATTCAACTCAGTCAACACAGATATTAAATGAATGTAATGAATCGTCATTTCTGCTAGATTTTTCTACCTAGGTATTCCACAATTCCCAGAAACCCTCACCTATACCAGTCTCCTCTGAATGCTGTGGTCACTAGAACTCTGGGCAAAACCCCCTTCATAAAATGAACACCACAGGCGGAACAGCACATGCCACACAAGGGGCCAACACAGTAGAACTTGGGTTTTCCTAAAATACTGTCACATCCCCAGACTGAAGTTTCTAAGCTAATAAATGTCCTACGGTACAGTCAATTTTAAAATTTCTGCCACTTTCTAAAAATAACACAATAAAAATTGATTCTAGCACCTGTGGGACAAATTAAAGAACAGAGTTTCAGAGAATCGATCTCTCATAACAGCTGGTACCCAAAGGTTCACCTAGTCTTCCTAGATGCCTAACCGATAACGTGACTCTTCAAGGACAGACACCAAGGGTAGCATTTCAAACTTCATACAAATTATTTTTCTTTTCTTCCGAAGATCACTGTTCTATCTATCTGTCTCCAATGTGAAACAATAACAAAAGTAATTTCATTTTCTCTACTGAGTCAAGCAAGCTCAGGGATGCTGTCTGAGTCACCATGAGAAAACAGCCAAACAACCTCCAGCCAGAGTTGTAACATCTGTCCTGGGAGGGTAGGCATCTGACACAAAGCTATGGTTGCTTCTAGATGTCACCGTTATCTAGAGAGACACTCATAATAAGGGCTGTAATATATACCTGTAAGGGCTCTTCATCGGTGCCAACAGGTTGGCATGAAATGATGTACTCAGAACTCTCCTGGAATGGCGTCCAAGAGATGGTTGTCTGAGAGAGAGCTTCTTGTCCTGTAGAGGCATTTGGATTGAGCCCCGGAACATGAGGATAGAGGTGGTAGTCTACGTCTCCCCTGGGAACATGACCGATTTGGACCTCCTCATCTACATTCGGCAGGTATGGTCTTGGCCTAAGCCTGACAGGGGTGGCCGCAGTGGGTGGCGTGGTTCGCCTAAAGCCATGTTCCTCAAAGATCATTTGTTGCCCAACACTGGGTTGTTGGTGGGACGTGCCAGGAAGCTGAATACCATTTTCGGTGTCATACCCAGGGTTGGTGACGAAGGGGGTCTTTTGAACTGTGGAGGGAACATCCAAGATCTCTGGTCCATGAAGATTGGGGTGTGGAAGGGTAACCAGTTGGGGAAGCTCATCTAGCCAAGAGAGAGGTTAGAGCCAAAAAAGCAAAGCGCGTTAAGCTCAAAGAAGAAGCAACCAATCACCATCAATCCAGGCAACAACTGTATATCAACCCGATCAACGCTCCCAGACAGCCAGCGGTTCTCAGATCACAGAACACTCTAGAAAGAAATCTGGATTTTTTTTTTTTTCTTTTCACAGATTTCTTTATAGTTTAGATGGGGGGAAAAAATGTTAGTTTGAATTCTCATACAGACAAAGCTTTGAACCGCTGAGCCCCACAGACAGCCATCTCTGCTCCAGTTAAGCCTTTGCAACTAACTGAAATATCTGAAGTTCAGAAATCAAATAATAAACAAATCAACACAAATCAGAGAGGTTTTACTCCCACCATTAAAAAGCCCCCCTCCCTGCCTCAACCCCAATTCAAACAATCTAGTTTGAATTTCTGCAAGGTAAAAGAAGCTTAAGGCTGTAGAAAAATAAATGAGACATTTTTAGAGCATGTTAGGTGACTCGTGCCTAATAGTACAATATATAAGCCATTCTGCTAGAAAAAAAAAAATCCACGAGCGATGTGTCGAAACGTAGAGAACTTCACCCTGCAAACCAACGGTCGGTTAGGAGTCTTTACCTGTCTTTTTCCTCCCAATCAGGGGCTCACTCTTCTGATTGTTCTTCAGGGCGATGACGTAGATGGTGTACTCGGTTCCTGGCTCCAGACCTGATGGGAAACACAGCCATTTCATTAGGTTGACAGGCATGGCAAAGGTACGGTGGCTCAGCAGAGGCCACCGGGGAGCAAGGACTCCTTCTCTGTGAAGTCTCAAAGGGCAGATCGGCTGCACTTCTATCTTACCCTACACTGTGCAGCCAAAGGCCACTCAGCCAGTTAATCGTCCTACAGTCACAGCTGACCCCTGAATGAGCAGTTGCATGGTAACCTTTCTGGAGGATTCTTTCATCCTGTAGATAAACTGTCTATACAGCAGGCTGCCAGTTCAATGTACATTTGGGAGAGATCAGAGACGTCAAACTTCTGTTTAGGCCTAATCATGGACAGCTGTCAGTGACCGAGCAAAAATCAGGAAGTACCCTGCTTAAACCTTCCCATATCGGACTCTCATTTTCTTGTCCTGCTATTGCAACAAAGAAGCTATAATCCCCTGATATCTGTGTGCGTTACAGGGACTTCAATATCCAGGAGATGCTATACATACAATTTATGCTATTTGGGGGAGCGGTGGCAAAAATAATGAAGAATTTACATCAGAGAGTAATACATCATAGCTGCGTCATATGACAGCACTGAAAGTACACGCTCGGCATTCATCTCTCTTGAGAACACTACTGTCTCTAAAAAGAACATCTAGATAGAGTGCTGGGCACCCATTCTCATGAAACAGCATCAAAGACACAATTGGGGAGCATTATGGATTTGGGGGAAAAAAATCGCAGCACGGAAGCAGTACCAGTGATGGTGGCCTCCGTGACACCAGGGCGGGGCCGAGGGACCACTTCTCTGGGAGGGGATCCAGGTTTCTCATACTTGATAATGTAGCCAGTAATCCTGGCGCGGGGTGCCTGCCATGATACCAGCAAGGAGTTGGGTGTGGTGGTCAGGAACCGAAGGTTGGATGGGGCATCAATGGCTGAAAGGCAAGCAAAGCGACACCTTAGAAAATGAATGGCTGTGAAACCGTTCTCACAGTGGAGCGCCCAGCCCTAGTCAACAGAAGAGGGAGAGAACCTGAGAGTCCTGGGAGCTGGAAATGGAAATTCAGCTCCCTAACTGTCTCTAAAGTTTACACAGCTGATGACAACAAGCGCCCGCTGACATTTCCCCCACAGAAAGGGTAGTTACCGGTGGAGGCATCGATGACCACAGGAGAGCTCCGGGCATTATCGTTGAGCGTGTACAGGTGGATCTTGTAGTCAGTGCCTGGCTGTAAACCTAGAATTAAAAAAGACACGCCTTTCTGATCCACTCTTACTTTAATGCTTGCCTACGATTTCTTCAACTCGATACGATGCCAGAAGCCGTTCACGGTGGAAGAGTAAAGTGCTTCACGGTGTGGACAGGTCACCATTAATGAGAAACCCAGTTCAAAAGCAGCTCACTTATGTCCTGATACTGCATCATCTCTGATGACAGCTTCCCTCTCTATTATACACGGTGCTGTATGTAATAAATGTCACTATAAATTCTGTTTTTTAAAAATCTAGGCATGCTAATGCTAAGGACTATATGTTACTATTTTATATCTTTATGTTCTCTGTATTAACTAAAAAAAAAAAAAAAAGGGTTTCACTATGACTGTTTTCAAACTCACGTCCTCCCGCCTCAGACTCCTGCCTCAGACTACAGTGTGCAGATTTCCATTAAACGTTAATGAGCGTTTTATGAAACAAGGAATTCGATAAAACGAATTCGATGAGTGAGATTTGTAGGTCAAACAAAAGTCAGGAAGTCAAGAGATCGTGGAATGGCAATCACATTCTCTGTACCAGACCCCAAGTATCTGACGAGCCCGGTTATCCTGCAGGGACACACAGTCAGGCTGCCGAGCGCACTGACCTGTAATAGTATAGCTTCTGACATCCGGGCTGATGGTCCTCTGAACCGGGGTCTGGCCATTGGCTGGAATGGCATCGACTTGGAAGCCAGTGATCGTCTCTGTCTTCGTTCTCCAGCTAATAGTGATGGTAGTTTCTGTAGCGTCCGTCACACGGGCCCTTCTTGGAGGGCTGACATCTGTGTAGGAGCAGAGCTAGAGATTAATGCGTGCTTGGCTCATGCATGTAAGGTTTTGATATTTTTAAATGGGTCCTCATTAGACAAATACATCCAATTCGGGAAATACACCGACGAAAGGTAGGTTAACGGTATTGGGGAAATATGAAAATGTTCACTTCTCAGGTCTTTCCTTTGGAGACGGAAGAGCTTTCTAAATAAATGGTTCCCAGGGCTGACTCTCCAGTGTCTTGAAATATGTCAAACACGAGTGACAATGATTAATTTACTAATGTGAGGTTGTATGGTAGGAGTCACACATAGACAATTGGCAATAACGTGCAGGTGACCAGCATTCTGTCATTTCTGTGAGGCTTCACGTTTTAATCATTCCATAGGTGACAGATAAAACATCGATAGACAAGACCAGACCATGGACCTAATTTAGCCTCGTATTTCCTATGGCAGGAGAAGGTTCATCTTCCTCACACTGAACTCTGCGAATACAGACCCTCACAAGTACAGCGTAGAGCAGTTGCGAGCTTTAACCCATCAGCACCAACACAACACAGGGAAGTGCTCCCACTTGTTTCAGTGGGTCCTTTCCTGGATGGCTTACAAAACGGATTACGAAAAACGATAAGCTGTTCTAGCAATATCCAGATTCTATTGTTAAGTCAGTGGCTTAATTCAAAGATCTATGTCGACTCACACTCAGGGTCTGTCAGTAATAAAACATCAGATTACTCACTCTCCAGAGTCGTGACGACTCCCTGAGCTGGTCTGCTTGTCAATGTGTCCTTGAGAGCATAGACGCTGACTTCATACTTGGTGGCCACCTGGAAACAAGAGTATGAGAAGCTTTGGCAGTGGTGTTGCGTGAAGCCTGGAGCTCCAGAGCATTAGAGAAATGCAGTGATTATAAAAGACCATCTGCATAACCCAGCAAACCCCAACACTCCAAGTTCCCAGATCAACTTCGCTTTTATCTATGACTGACGACACATTTAGACTAAGTGAATTTTAAAATGTTCTCCGGGGTTAAGTCCAAGCAATCCACAAGTGGTAGTAAAAAAGAATAAGAAAAATCAGCATTATTTTGCCTTTATGATCTGACAGGTGTAAATCATGTTTTGCTTTTTTCTGATCAGAGAAAAGTAAGAGAAAGGTTCTATTCTGTCTCTGACCCCTCTTGTGCTGCTTCTCTTGGAACTGGTCTTGTGTTAAGACATGCATTAAGCCCTTATAGGATCTTAGCTAATTCTGCATGGATAGAAAGAGTTTTAAATATTATTTGCTTGCTTGTTTGAGGCAGGGTCTCTCTGTGTGTCTCTGGCTGCCCAGGAACTCACTCTGTAGACCAGGCTGGCCTTGAACTCAGAGATCCACCTCCCGAGATGAGAGCACACCTGGCTGATCTTCCAATGTTTTAATGAGGGCAGTGTCAAGTTAGGGTGGTGCTAAATGGAGAATGCTTCACGCCAAAGAAACACCACTCCTAAAAGCCTAAACTCAGCCAGAGTGGATAAATAAATTGTTCCCTACAGAATACCACGTTTAAAAGAATAAGCGGGGGGGGGGGGGGTTGGGGATTTGGCTCAGTGGTAGAGCGCTTGCCTGGGAAGTGCAAGGTCCTGGGTTCGATCCCCAGCCCCGGAAAAAATAAATAAATAAAAGAATAAGCGGAATACTTCTGTCAAAGATCTGCATGAAATCCAAAGCTATTTAACCATTCTAGTTCAATAGCCATCTTAGGTAATCTAGAAAATCCTAGATCAACATAAAAGAATTCTATTGTACACGTTTGTCACGCACTTATTTGATGGTAGAAGGAAAGCACACTAGGTTTATTTATTATGAGATGGCACCTGATAATCTCTACGAAATGACCTACTTCCCTGCTCCACAGATGGAAGCTCACTTCTTACCATGAGCCCTGACACAATCACGGAGGTGCTGTCTGGAGAAAGGTTGATTTCTTTCATTGGTCCTGTCTTCTCCTTCGGGGTCACCCGCACTCGGTAGCCAGTGAGCTTAACACTGGGCGCTGTCCACTGGGCAGTCAAGGTGGTGGGTGACACCTGAGTGAACTTCAGATTGGTTGGCGCAGGAATGGCTGTCGGGATGGTCATTGGTTAAAAGGTTATCTTACAGGGAATGAGGAAAGGGGAGGTAAAGCAAATTTTAAGAAGGAGAACGGATTGTCCATGTAGGGGCTGATGGACTCCCTGGCCCAGCAGAGAGTCAGCACAGACAAATAATAAAAACGGAACCTCATACCGGCAATTCCTAGAACCACCGGGAACACCTGGGTAAACGCCAGGACTCCAAGAAACTTTGGGTCTTATCTCCCTACCCCTTTAGAAACCAAGAGTTGATTTCCCTTACTAGTCATTAGAATTATTCCCCCCCCCCATTTGTATGAAAAAGAAGAGCAATGGCCCTTTTTCTATATAAATTATCTTTGTATGGGAAACCATTTCACAGAGTATTCCAGCCAAGAGATAGAATTGTATTTATTGTCTCTTTTATTTGGACCCCATGGCAGATGTCACTGCTAAATTTGAAGTATTCTCTGCGGAGCAGCATAAGAAGAAAATTGGTTCACAGTAGAGGCAGGAAAGAGAAGCAGAGAGCGGTAACACAGACCGTCACCTCTATATGTTTTGAGCATTCCGACCTTGCTCCAGAAGTAAAGCATGAGAGGGTAAAGGATTGTGGGAAGCACTTGTCCTAATGACTCTGTCCTATGCATCGGATCATAATCCTTTAAGCAAATGAAGGCCCAGCACAGGATAACCAGCCAGAGAAGACCTTCCCCATGTGTCCTCTGATCATGTGGCAAGGAAATGCCTGGCTTAGGGTCAATTCTCAGAGTAAGCTCTCTTACTTCATGTGTGGAGAGGGAGTGTGGATTACTTAGGAAATAATCCACAATGTAGTATCATCTTCAAATGTCTTGCTTTATAGTCTTTAAATATATATATACATATATATATTTAGTATATATCTGCACGAATATGCTTAGCTACTTTAAATTTCTTTTGAATAGACTTAGTTCATTAAATATAACCTAACTTTTATGGTATGCTACCATTCCTCGTTAAAGAGGGCCCTTCCTATGACTTCGAGAGCGTTTTCCCACTCTCCCTTACGTGGGAATCAATAGCCCGGTAAAGTATGACGTCAGCAAGGCATAAAGCCACTGCTCCCAGAAGCACCCAGCGGTGCAGTTACCGATATACCTGTGGACTGGACTCCAATCAGGGGCTGGCTCTCCATGCCACCGTGCAAGGCAACCACACTGACTGTGTACTCAGAACCCGGCCTGAGGCCGTGCAGCTCTGCGGTGTCGTCGTCACCATCAGGTGCAGGGAAAAGCTCATGGATTCCATCCTCAGGGCTTGAGTAGGTCACCCTGTACCTGGAAACTTGCCCCTGTGGGCTTTCCCAGGCAATTTTGATGGAATCGACATCCACATCAGTGAATGCCAGTCCTTTAGGGCGGTCAATGTCTGTTAGGCAAATTAATGGTAAGAGGTTATGTGAAAAGCAAGTTGGGAAACAAGCATTTTCTTATACCATGCAAAGCAGTTCTGCAGATACCATTTTCTTTGATGAATTACATTCCAATTATCACACGATTATAAGAGAAAGGCGCTTGACACATTTGCTTAAAAGGTTTTCTTTTCCCTTTTTGAGGTTTAGCATATGCGGTGTCACGTTACCCATTAAAACACAGGTGTGCTCGAGGCACGCGGACACCCTGAAAAAAAATCTCCACAAAGGAAATTTCCTTGCATCAACGTAAAGATATTCTAGATTTGATTTTGCAATGTGATGTTAGTCTCAAAGACCTGGATTTTCTACATCTTGGAAATGGTAAAGTTGACTTCTCAAGCCATACACATAATCCATCTCAGAGTCTTCTTTCTCCCTCTGGTAAGTCTTTCTATCAAAATGCTGACCCAGCCACAGTCCTTCAAACATAACCACTTCTCGGGGCGTGCTACCGTCAACATTACCATCCAGTCATAGAAAAAGTAGGCCCTGGAGAAATATTTCATAGATCTGCTAAAAGCAAATAAGATTGTTGCCGAGGCCATTTAAGCGAAGGAGATTCAAAGCACAGCAGCCATTGAGGCAACGCTACAGTGATTTTTCCTGCAAGCTCGCTATGTGGCACCAAGAAGAATGTTTGCCAAGGGCTCATCTCAAGATATGAACCAGCTGACACACTGCCCTCCCTGCACGAGATGTGCAGGGGGGACTGAAACACCCAAGAACAATATGACTTTGGAAGTAGAGACTGAGCGTTGGTTACGTACTGGTCACTGCAGTCTCAACCAGGGGCTGGCTTTCTCCGTTCCGGTTCTGAGCATAGACACTAACCACATACTCCACGGTGGGTTGCAAACCTTCAATGGTCATTTCTGTTTGTTCTGGAAGGGAAAGGGAAGCAATTGTAAAGTCCAGAAAGCCACCCAAGACACGCCTAAGAGCTCAGTGAGAAGCAGGTGCGATTTTCATCTATTTCTATGATTTTCATCTGCCGATCAGCCATGAAACACCCATTCCACTTGGAAAAGCCAGATGCCTCTTTCCTCTCAGGAAAACTTGTCCATTGGTAACAACACTGGGGCTGGGGAGCGTGGCCTCATTAGCAGAATGCTGATCTCATGAACAAACCCAGTTTTGATACTGAGTAGTACAGTAAACTGCGTGCCCGGAGTGCTAGCACTTAAGAGATACAGACAAGAAGATCAGAAGTTTAATGTCGTCTTTGCCTACGTGATGCAGTCCAGGCCAGCACAAACTTCATGAGATCCAGTTTCAAAAACAACTTGGCATGCTGCAGTCGAATTATATTCAACAATAAGCTTTACAACTTAACACGGTGCCCCCTAATTAATGAGGCTATTCTTGAATAAAGAAAGAAATTAAATTGATCTTAAGAAATTGCCGTGAGATCATGTATCTTGCAAGCCATTTTATATAATAGGAACATCAGATCTAGAAGGTTCTACAGGGTCTTCCTAGTGACTAAGGATTTAAATAGTTTCCATACTACTACCCAGGACAGTAGAAAAAAAAATAAAACCTAAAATACATGGATACCAATACTTGTCCTGTGAACAGTCTGTGAATGGGAGCACTGTACAATGACAACCGTTTATGAATGGGAGCACTGTACTATGACAACAGTCTGTGAATGGGAGCACTGTACAATGACAACAGTCTGTGAATGGGAGCACTGTACAATGACAACAGTCTGTGAATGGGAGCACTGTACTATGACAACAGTCTGTGAATGGGAGCACTGTACTATGACAACAGTCTGTGAATGAGAGCACTGTACTATGACAACAGTCTGTGAATGGGAGAACTGTACTATGACAACAGTCTGTGAATGGGAGAACTGTACTATGACAACAGTCTGTGAATGGGAGCACTGTACTATGACAACAGTCTGTGAATGGGAGCACTGTACTATGACAACAGTCTGTGAATGGGAGCACCATACAAACACCACATAGGACACTCACTTCAAATGGAAACTTCTGAGCTCCTACTGTGTTTGTCTTGCATGGTGTAACATTCTGGTTATTCTTACCTGGACTGACAGTTTGAGATTTTGTTGGTCCTAGGCCATTTTTGGGAGCGGTGGTCACTCTGTAACCTGTCACAGGAGAAGTTGAAGGCAGCCACCTGACACTGATGCTGTTGTCCTGGACATCCGTCACCTGCATCTGGGATGGCTTGTCAATTTCTGTAAGGACAAAAGAAAGCACTGACATCCCAGTACTTGGGGGCAGGACTGGACAAGCCCTTGCCTGTAGTTCTAGAGTGCATGCAAATGACCTTTGCTTCTGTGAATGAACTGCAGAGGCTTCTTCTGACAAGAAGAAAGGCATCAGCTTGAAGAAGGGAAGCCATGCATCCAGACACTATGACAACTAGTTTCAACCTGATTACTTCATTCCACAAACCAAACACTGAATATCTGTCAGGCCTTTGTCTCCTATTCAGTCAACACATGAGTCACTTTTTACAAGTATTTATGAATACTCTCTATGTCTATTGTAAATATATGACTGTAGCAGTTAAAAACAGACGAAAATGTCTGCTCTCGGGGTCTTCTTTGTACATTTGTCTCGAAATTCTATTACTCGTAGGTGTTGTTAGTTAGCTACAGGGTGGAGTGTATAGTTCAGTGATATAGCATTTGAGATATGTATATACACATACATATATATATATTAAAAAATGAAAAACAATTTAGCATGCTGCAGTAAAATCATATTCAACAATAAGCTTTATAACTTAACATGATGCTATATAAATATAGATATAGATAGATATATTATCTGGGATGACCATCTTCATAAATAACCCTGTGTTACCCCAGAAGAGAAATCTGTACCTGTTTGATAATTGATGGAAACTGGCTTGCTGCTGGCTGGACTGTCCCCACGGCCAGTGACAGCATACAGGGTGATGGTGTAGTCTGCTCCTGGTTTAATGTTGTTGATGGTGGCAGTGGACTTGCTTCCAGGCACAGTGAACTCCTGGACAGGGCTATTTCCTCCTGTGTGAAAGGAGTTAGTAAGTAGAGAATTTGAGAAGCCAGGAGTGACTCCAATATTATAAGCACATCTAAAGCAGTCTGTAAATCACTGGGCTTGCAGGTTCCCTCGTAAGGAGTGGCTGCTTTAACCTAGCCAGAACAGGCAAGTGTATTTATGCGTGTAGTAAGGAAGGCCTGATAAGTATATAAAAACCAGGAGAACGCTCAAGCTAATGACATTTTAACATCCCTGGGTTAAAATGTCACTGAGTTGTAGATTAACAGGCAAAAGGTAAAGAAATCCCCAGGAATGAGCTCCCTGGTTGATAATAAAATACCAAGTAGTCAGCCCTGAAATCACGTCCACATAAGCAACACTAAACAGACTCGGCAGGTTGTAGTTATACATATGTGTTGGATGTACATGCGTGTGTGTGTGTGTGTGTGTGTGTGTGTGTGTGTGTGTGTGTGTGTGTAAGACAAAGAGGACACGAAATTGAGAAGAAGTGGTGGGAGAGGGGCTTGGAATGGTTTGGAAGAGGAAAGGGAAGGAGAAAATGATATAATTATATTTTTAATCAATTTTTTAAAATTAAAAAGAAAAGGGGGACAAGAATGTGGCTCACTCAACCCAAAATGGAATGAAATGCATTCTTTACAAAAGGGTTAACAGAATATTTGTTAAATTTAGAAAACACTGAAAATAAAAAATAGTAAGAGTTACCAACGATAATATTTGTGAATATATGAATTCTTTCTCTCAGTTCTGTTCTCTACCCCAGCTGTAGTGCATGAACAACCCTTGAACTTAATATTATAGTCAATTAAACACAGCTTCAATGCATATTTGAGGAGAAAAAAAGAAAAAGAGGTTTTCTAAGTGGGCCTGCTAGCATTTACTCCTGCACCTACTGTCAGATTTCCAAGTTACCCTCCCGGACCCTGACCCCATAGGGGAGATGGCCCACAGTCTACAGACCTGTCTCTCCGTAGGTGATTCTGTAATAGCGCACAGAGACGGCGGGGGGTTCCCAACTGATGAGCAGGCTGGTAGGGGTGGAAGCGATGACCTCCAGATCTCTCGGGACATCAGAAACTAGAAAAATCACAGGAAAATGTCACGGCTATAACTTCCAAAGAAAGCTCAGATCCACTCTCTGTCTTTTCCTACATAACGGTTACATTTCCTTCATACGAACATCTAAATGCAACACGGAATTAGCAGAATGGAAATCTATGGAGAGGTCAAGGGAATTGTGAATTCTTTTTCCTCACCATTTTCTTTAGAAAACAATTTAAATCACATAAGTTAAAACAACAACAACAAAAACCTACAGAGGCACCCCCACCCACGCACTTTTTTTTTCTTTTTTCTTTTTCTTCTTTGAGACAGAGTTTGTGTTAACAGCCCCGTCTGTCCTGGAACTCGCTTTGTAGACCAGGCTGGCCTGGAACTGAGATCCCACCCATGCACCCTTAACTATGTGCTATTCGGAAAGTGGTCACGCACACCCCTATTCAGAGCTAAGCCACAGATGGTTTTGATAACAGGTCTCCTAATCACTGTCCCTGAAAATATATCTATCTGTGCTTAAAGACATAGTCTAGCCTGACTCACGCCACACAAAGCACTCTACCAGTGTGCGACACCCATCGCAGCCTTTTAAAAAACTTTTATTTATCTCAAGAAAAGGCCTCACTGAACTGCACAGGCTAACTTTGAACTCTCAGCAGACAAGGAGGGCCTTCCTGTCCCAGCCTCCCAAGTATCTGTGATTACATACGCATCTGTGCTACCAAGCCCAACCTTAAAAGAAAAAAAAAAAAATCATAGGTTTACAGTAAATTTGGTACCATATGTTTTTAAATGCAATCTTCTTAAAAATCAATAAAGATCCAAGCTGGGAATAGTAGCTCATGCCTCTAAGGCCAGCACCCAGAAGTCAAGGCGAAGCATCTTAGATTAAGCCTGGGCTACATCAGTTCTGGGTCAGTGTGGGCTAGGAGACTCTCAAAACATCAGAAATAAAAACTGACCAGCAAGATCACAGGAGCATAGCCAAATCAAGTGACAATTTCTCCGACCGAAAAAAAAATATCTTTTCAAATGTATTCTTAGAGGGAGAAATTTTTTGCCACACACACACAGGCTATCACTGCCCTCTTCCCCTTTTCATTGAGACACAGGGTCTCATTGTATAGCTCTGGCTGGTCTGGAACTCACTCTGTAGAGATCCGCCTGCCTCAGCCTCCCGAGTGCTGGGATCAAAGGCAGGCGTGCACTGCAGCGCCTGGTTCCATCACTGCTTTTTGAGTGTCTCCTGCCACCGTCTACTTTTCCAGGGATGCAGACTCAGAAGGCATGAAGCTCTCTCATAGCCTACACGGAACCATACGAATTCCACACCAGGGAATTTCTTTGCAGATTAAAAAACAACATTACCTGTGGATTGCTGGCCAATCAGTGGGGGGCTCTCCTCTCTGCCATTAACAGCAATGATGGTGACAATGTACTCCGTGCCCGGATTAAGGTTGGTGAGGGTGATAGAATTCCTTGAGGGCGGCACTCGGTCTTGCCTGGGTCTTCCGGCAGAATGCTCGGCGTGATGGCGGATGATGTAGCCGGTGATGGGGGCCCGAGGAGCCACCCAGTGGACGGTGAAGGAGTTGGCGGTGACATCAGAAGAATCAAAACCAGTTGGGGAGTCCAGACCTGTTTTTCCCACCCAAGGAGGGGAGCGAAAGACAACAACCACCAGCTTAGACATCCAGGACGATGTGGGGGGACACGACAGACCCTGCTATGCGGTACTGATAGCTGACCTCAATCGGTTTACACACACATGTCTTTTTTTTCTTTTTCAAAGTCAGTTTCTACATTATACCGAAATACTGCTATTTCCAAGGGCTTTAGCATTGTTCGGGGTCGGTTTTATATCAACTTGACACCAGCAAAAGCTATCTAAGAGGAAGGAACTTTTAATTAAGAAAATGCCTCTATAAGATCAGACCATAGGCAAGCTTGTAGGGCTTTCGCTTTATGAGTGATTGACAGGGCCCAATCCATTGTGGATGTGTCTTCTCTGGGCTCATGGTCCTGGATTCTATAAGAAAGCAGACTGAGCAAGCCATGGGGAGCAAGCTAGTAAACAGCACCCCTCCATGGCCTCTGCATCAGTTCCTGCCTCCAAGTTCCTCCCCTGCTTGAATTCCTGTCCTGACTTCCTTCAGTGACAGACTAAAGTGTGGAAGTGTAAGGCGAATAAGCCCTTCCCTCCCCAATTTCCTATTGATCCTGGTGTTTTATGAAAGCCAGCACAACAACTCTAACTAGGATAAGAACCCAGTGACATTCACCAGGAAACAGAGGGAACTCCATTGTTATGTTAAACAAAGTAACATTATTATATAAAACAAAGCCATCCAGTCTCAGAAAGACAAATGAGTTTTCGCATATGTGGATCCTAGATTTTAATTTTTCATGTGTGTATGGAGCATCTACACACATGTGCAGAGAACAGATCCTGAAACTAGAAGAGGGAATGTGGGGAGAAAAGAAGATGCCTTAAGTGGGAGAGGTTGAAAAGGGTCAGAGAATAGAGGTGACAAGGTGACATGAGAGCGGAAAAGGGGGGTTGTACAATAGTACAGAGAAGAAGGGGACCAGGAAGGGTGGCAGGAGGGCAAGGAGAGGAACGGAAGAGGTAGATCAACAGAGCTTGTGAAAACACCATGGTGGAAAACACCCTCTATGATAACTAAAATTGACTGATGGATTAATAAGAATTAATGTACCAACCCCACAAAAGGTGGAGACGCATTTTTTCAGACTCGACCTATCATTTCGTTGCTTAAAGTTGGTAGCCAGGGGTTGTCAACATGGCTCACCTGTTTTCTGTCTTCCTCTGAGAGGGATGCTCTCATGCTGTTCGTAGACGCTGGAGACACTGACTAAGTATTCAGTCCCAGGCAGGAGATCTGAAGAGGCAAGTGGGATTTGCTTTAACCTTGAGAGCATGAGAAAGCACAGCGCTCCCTGGACTCCTTCATCTGATAAAATGTCCACGAATTTGGTCCCATAGCCTACCTGTAGCTAAATGAGCATCTGCATCTGGAAATAATCTGCAAGGAAGGGCCGCTTTGTCCTGTGCCTCTGTCAGCCCCCCAGTCCCGCAGGTATAAATGGAACTCAGTCAAGTGTAAACACAGGGCATCGATACCCCTTTCATCCACTCGAAAGGGCATCTGTGAGGGCCACTGATGAAAGTTTTCTGGGAGTCTACGTTACCGTCTACCCATCACAACCACCATATGAGGTGGTCGGCGGCTTCCATGCTAGAGAATGTTAAGATGCACAGTTGGACAAAGCTTGACATGTGTCCTCCATGCCATCAATGATTTCAAGACAATGAACATATCCAGTTCCCCTAGGTTCGCTACACTGCCCCAAACTGCTTAATCTTTAAAATAGGGTAAGGATAACGTCTTTCAGAGGAAGTTCCTTTGGGGTCATAGCATTAGCATGACTCTTTTTTTCCTCTTTAACAAATGGTTTCTTAGCTCGTGCGTCAGGATGGGTATCCTTTACGACACCCTAGAATCCTAGGCTTCAGGGAGGTGGAGAAGTGGCAATGGTGAACTTGGGTATCTGGTCTCCCAAAAGCACCTGCCGCGCTACCCCTGACTCTTCAATGGCTGCCAAGCAGATCACTCCTCCACTGGAGCCATCCTGTTCCATAGCCAACACCAAGAGCATTGGCAGTGAACTTCAGACACTCATCCTTGGTCATGCCTTCCCGAAAGGTAGCATTAACATAGCCATAGATATATGAGCTCCCGGAGCCTCTGATGGCAAAAGACTGTCTTACCATCATACCCTCTGGGAACAGAGTACACCTGCCCTTAAGATACACAATTAACAGTGACAAGGTTTGGCTAAACCAGTGCCAACGTGTGATTCAGGACAACGTGGTTCCTACTGAGTCAGCAGAAATGGCCTTGTGGTCACAATCTAGTTAAATATCTGGGTCCTCTGGTCCTTAGCCACAAAGTGAGATAGGAGACCAGTCATGCTGCCCCTTTGTATCTCACTTTCTGAGACACATCTGAAAGGGAGAGTGGGTTTTCTCACCATATTTGTGAATGGACCTAAATGTAACTAGGTCTTCTCATGTAGAACCCCTGTACTTACACATCTTTCTACAATGTTGCAACCTCTGTTCTCTTTAATTCAAAATATTCTTTTCCAGTAGGAACCCAGAAGAGAGGATTTCTATAAACTGTCTAATAAATGTCAGTTGTTTTCTAAACTCTCAGGCTTCAGAGAAATTGTGCAAACACGTGTTTTCTGACTATGAACTAAACTTCTGTCTCACACAAAATTGATTCTAAGTTTTCTAATGCTAAATAGATCACCTGCTGGTGGTATATCACCCAAGAAAGGACAATAACCCAGACAGGCTGATCCCCATGATTCTTACTCTTTCCCTGGCTACAGAATTCATTTGGCAGTCACTTATTTCTGTGTGCTTGAGCAGAAAGTGTTTGACACTTGCCACTTCACAGTTGGTGCATTCCACTAAGATTTGTAGCGATCAAAGGTTTGCCACTCTAGCAGAAACGTTTCATCTTTCACGGTTTACAGTGTGTTCCTCTGTTACAACTCTCCTTTCTCCTAGGTTTTCCTCCCTGAGAATTTAGAATCCACTCATTGTGCTCCAGATAAGTGTCTACTGAACAAGCTACGTTCGAGCGCGTACTTGTTAGGACCACGGCGTTGTCTGAGGGTGAAATGGACAGCTCTGCTACATCCTCCTCGTTCTTCACAGGTGAGTAGCGCACCAAGAGGTTGGTTAGCTCAATGGACGGAGGCGGGGCCCAAGTGACCCGCATAGTGTCCGGACCGATATTGGTGAATCGCAGATCCGTGGGAGGAGGGACGGCTGATTTCAAATAAGGAAAATTGAGTTAATGCAATTTTAAAGTCAAAGCTAAAAACAGTAGCTGAAAAGGTAAAAACCAGTATCTCATGCAGAAAAGAAACAGTTACAGTCATGCAAACAATCTAATCTAATCTAGATCATGATACACTACTGTTAAAAAACAAAATAATGAACAAAACACTATAGAGAACACTGTTAGGCCCCTTTAACCTTTCTGCCATGATCAATGCATTTTAAAGAATTGTAGTCTACTTTCAAATAGGTTGGCTTTGTATCGTGGTTGTTATTGTTTTAGTACATTGATACCACGGAAGATTTTTATCCCAGGCTGAAGAGGCTTAAGTTGCCACACAGCAAAGACACAGAGCGGTACTTCCGAAGAAACACATGCACGCAGACAGAAAAGACAAGGGGTCCTCAGTTTCCCCAGAGTATCTACACACTACTGCATTGCTGTAATGTCATTCAGTGAACTCTACTCACAAGTGAGGGGGTTCATGCACAGTGGTTCTCAGCAATGTTTCTTCCCATGCAGGGCAGAGAACCTTTAAGATGTTGCATGCTTGTCTCTAGACTGTGGTTAAAGAGGAGTTTCTTTATCCTGCACAGCAACTGTCTAGAAGGCCCTGTGGTTCGCCGTCTTCCTACCCTGAGAACTCCCCGTCTGCTCCACCCTAATTTTTGATGGGTGTTTTATTAGCTACAAAGGATCGTGGGAACTTATCAAAAGGTAAGAGGAAGCACACAGCGGCACATTTTGGAGGTGTGTCTTAGTATAAACAGGTTTTCATCATTCGGTTTCATAGCCATACTTTACAAAAGAACAGCTCAAAGATCTGTAAATTCAATCTACTTTGCACTTCGTAAATCAGAGATCTAGAGTTCTTCATCTTCACATCTGTTTGTGCTTTGAACGAAAGTGCACGAGACTCTTTATAATGTCTCCATGCAGTTAGGCTAATGTATCCCTTATCTTTGAATGTGCCCTGTCTCCATCCCCGTGGCCAATCACTGGCTTCTCCTTGGCAACATCCAGATTTAACCACAGCGGTTGAGCAGCATGCAACACCATCCATGTCTCAAACACAGAAGACTTCAAGATTCACCCGTTTGCTGTGTCAGTGTAGTAGGGGCACTCTCTCCGCCATTAATGAGAGTGATAACGCTGATGTCATAGTCAATGCCGGGTTCCAGCCCTGTAACTGTGTAGTATCCTACTGAGGAGTCCACAAAATCTTCAAAAATGGGGATCCCTTCTCCTGCCGCAACTACTGTGATTCGGTACCCGATAATGGTGGAAGAGTTTAGCGGGGTCCACCTCAGGCCGATGCTTGAGTCAGTTATATCAACAAAGCTTAGGTCAGTGAGCTGGGGCACCTCTATTGAGTTACAAAGCAAAGAGGAGGCAAAAGGAAAAGTAGAGGCAAAAAAAAGAGGAAAAAATAAAGCAGTGTACATCAGGTGACCGGTAGTGAAATCGACAGAATGGTCAAGCAATGATGGTATATGCAATGTGTCCCAAATTATTTGAAAAGACTTCCCAAACATTAAGTAAATTTGCTTTCCTGGGAGAATAATGCGGGTTACCAGATTCTTTTAGGGGCTTTCTTCCATTTAGAAAATGTACCCAAATGGTACAGTTTTAACTTCTCAAGTGCTTAAGAAAGTCATAAATACATGGCCAATGTCAAAATCATTCTCAGAACCTGAACTTATCTGTAAAAGACACTGGCCATGTTGGGGGAGGAAGAACACAAAGCGTTCAGGTAAAAAGAAATAAAATCTTACAAAGGTTTAAAAAAGAAATTGGCTGGTTAATTGACTTATTTTCCACGTTCAAAACCCACGACGGCATCATGACCCTGGTATTAATATATGTTGTCAATGTGCCACTCAAACTCACAGTCAGGCCAAGGCCAGCCAGCATTGAGCACTGAGCCCATTCCACTGCCAACATTTTAATTCATGTAATTTAATTAGTATTCATAAATGCATAACAAAATACTGCAGAGGGTAAAAGAGTCTGACCAGCGCTTTCATTCTGCAGAAGACTTGGGACAAACAATGAACCTGTCCCTAGCCGGGCCTTTGTTACTCTGTCTTTCAATTCAGAAGAAAGCAAGCCCTGGAGGCCTGGCCTTTACTTCCTTCCTTTCTGTCATTTTCACCCCACTTCCAATTTTAAAAAGGATTAGAAGCTGCAAGATAAAGATTTGGATTGTCAACCAAGTGTGTTTCACTGCTCACATATGGAGACAAAGACTGTTTTCTAGATAACCGTTGGAGGTGGATATGGATTGTAAAAGCCGGGCACAAATGCCCCAGTGGGATGCATTTACCACATTACTTTTAGCCTGTCAGCACTGGGTACAGACACGCGACACTGTTTAGTAATCTTTCCATGTGAGCAAACAGTACAGAGTTAATGCCGTGGCTGCACTCATCACGTACCCATGGCAACAAAAAGCATCCCGGGGAAGCACAGAGAGTGAAGCAGAGGTAACAGGAAAAAGCCTTCATCCAAACAGTTGCTTTTTGGCTTTGTGGGATTTTTGGAGAGCGCACTGGGAGGGTGGCATTAAATTCCAATTGTATCGGACATACTCAGCTATCTGGGATTAAGATGCTAATCCCCACTGCTACTCAAACTGCCCCTCTGAGGAGAGCAGCTTATTTTTCTATTACCTGGGATGACGGTATCAGAGATAGGGGCACTTTCCTTGTCATCTTTGACAGTGTAAACACTGACATTGTACTCCAGGCCAGGATTCAGGTTGTCAAAAGTGCAGGAACTCTGATCGGCATGAACCACTTCTTCCAAAGCGGTCCCCTGCTGCCCGTTTGTGGGGGTAGTGGTTATTCTGTAGCCAGTAATATCTGGAGTAAATACAGAGAGGAAGTTACCATACAGAACATTTGGGACCCAGGGTATATTAAACTGAACGCCAATGATGGACCCATAGAGGAGAAGGGGGGACAAAGGGGCGGGGCAATGACATACCGATAGCCAGAAAGTAGGAATTAGTTTTAATCTTCCTACTCTGAGTGACTAGTCCAAGGCAATTTATGGTAATTTCACACAATAACTAGAGAATCTGAGAGTCTCCTGCACTCAGAAATGAATGTTTGAGAAGAAATGCTAGCTTGATCATTTTACATTGCACCCACTGGGTGACCTTACACACCTGTATAAATGTGTTAAGTGCAAAATAAAATCATGGGAACTTTAACAAAGATAAGCAATCTTAGAGAAGACCTGAGACTTTCCTGTCTACAAATTCCAGACTCCTTTTACTATTTTATCGTGCTTTTCCTTATGAGTGACCTACAGGAGAACTGAGGAATATTCTATTTTTTTTTTTTTTTTTAATGCTCTGAGATCACTTTCCACCTAAACATTCTCCAAAGACTATAAAGGTTTCAACTATGGGAACGGGGCTGGGGGAAAGATGGAAAACAGAAATATAGATGCTCATTCTAGAAAAAGAATGTTAATCATAGAAGAATCCAGAATTATGGAAATTGGGAAGTCAAGGTATTAAAGAAAAGGAGGCATCAATAAATCTAGCAGTGGCCAGAGCTCTGCAGGCCAGGCTGGAAGAAGACACCACAATACTGACCCACCGAGAACAGGAATGAAAGTATATTCTGTCAGTGGGGAGAAGGTGACCATTACCGTGTTATGTGCTAGGAAACCCAATGGGACGGGAAGTCAATAATGTTTCGGTCATTTCCTTCGCGACTGACCACTGAATGGGCAGGCCACTGAAACCAAAGATTAATGATCCCGCTGGCCAGGAGCAAAGAACGTGTCAGCTTCAAGTTTCAAACTGGGAGTAACTTATCTGGAAACAGTGTAGCTGTCACATTATATAACACACTGCCACAGAGATGTTTCCTATTTCAAAAGGAGTATTTTTATAGATAATTGCCTGACACACGTGCCCGAGCAAGGGTAGGAACGGTGGAAGAAATTACTTCTACAAATTACAGACTCAGCGGATAAATTGTTGGCCATGTACTGATGAGGACCTGAGTTCTTATCTCCAGAATCTGCACAAAGCCAGACACCAAGGAACGTGTGTGAAATCCCAGTGTTGATGGACAGCATTGGGAAGTGCAGACAGGAGAGTTCCCAGAAGTATCAGCCTCCCTGTCTTCAACAAGATGGAAGGCAGTCATGTACACTGAAGGCTATCCTCTGACCCCATACACACACTGAACCACCTGAACTCACACACATGAAAAATGCATGTATGTAGGCATGCATCCACCATACAAATACTTATGTGTGTGTGTATATAATATATAAAGATAGATACAGATATAGTTTACAGGTTTGTCAAGACACAACCCACACTGTGACCCCAGGCTAGCATTAAGATTCACTGTATATACCAGGCCAGTCCTCCTGCCTCAGCCTTACTGTTGGGATGACAATGTTACTTTTATAAAATCATTATTGGTGAGTAAAATTAGAAGCAATTGATTAACGAACCGAATATATTGCCCCAATTAGTTTGCTCCCATTAAGCATGCTCTCAAAAGCAAGTAGCATGGTGTTTCATTACGTATCCATAGGTTATTATAGGTCAGCTCTGCATACTGAGCCAACATGGATTAAAGAAACAAAACCTGGTTGAAAATAATTTGGAATTGTACTGGGCATACACTCTTGGTACTGCTCCCAAAATAATCTAGTAGGGCAACTACTTCCACAGCACTTGCTATTTGTTAGGCTACAAGTAACCCTCAGATAGCTGAAGTACACAAGCAATGTATAGGTCATACGCAAGCACGACACCATTTTATGCAATGCTGAGCAGCTGCGGATGTTAAATCACTGGGAGTCCTGAAACCAGCCCCACCCAGATACCAAGAGATTTGTCAAACATCGGTAAATAGTCAACTTAAGATTTACGGTAACTCCAGAGAACTATATACTATGATTTCAACCTTTAAATCGGGCTTTAAATTTATTGATTGATTGTATGTTTATTTATTTATTTATTGTGTGTTTGTTTGCTATGTGCATGGGTTTTGTGCCTGCACGTGTGTCTGTGTGAGGGTGTCAGACACCCCGGGAACTGGAGTTACAGACAGTGGTGAGCTGCCGTGTGGGTGCTGGGAAGTGAACCTGGGTCCTCTGAAAGAGCAGCCAGTGCTCTGAACTGCTGAGCTAGCTCTCCAGCCCCAGTTTGGGCATTTTTAATGAACTGAATAAAAAAATCTTGTTTCCACTTAATCCTTGTAATTCCCTGTAGCATAAATATTTGTCCCCCACAAACCCCACATCCCCACTCCCCACAGCCTAGCATTTGATTGCTCTCTTTCCTGTGGCTTAAAAAAATATGCAGATGTGATGTACATGTAGCTCGTGAACTTTCTTATTCTCCTGTATCACTCATGGCGAGCTGAGTACTTCCTTTCTCTCTTTTTCTGTGAATGGAATCCAAATCTGTCTTGAGAAAGCCTCCCTCAGATCCACCCCACACTTCCCCAGGGGGCTCCCCTTTCTTACCTGGGGTGGTGCTCCTCTCCCAGGAGACGGTAAGCACTCCAGTGTCAGGATTGGCCTCCAGGTGCAAGTTGGTTGGGGGAGACAGCGCTATGTAGAAAAGAAAACTTAAAAGTCAAATCGAATCCAAAACACTTGGCCAGGGAAAAGTTACTCTTCGCCCTCTCCATCCTTCGTCCCTTTCCTTTCTCCTTCTTTGTTTTTGCCTTCTTTTATCCCTTCCCTCTAGGATTGGAAAGATAAAGTATTCTACAAAAACACAGGCGACAGTAGCACCCTGATTAGGGTTAATGCTATTATAATTCACTACTGAAACTGTTTCATCTGGCCAGTTTGGAAGACTCTTGACATGGAAGGAACACTTCCAATTCTGTGGCCTATGTGGCCAGCTATGCCGAATCAAATTCTGAAGACTATGCTGATCCTAGAGGAGATGGGCTCTTCCTTTGTTCTCATAAGTAAGCTGAGATGCTAGCATTAGAATTAGAGGAATTGTTTCCTTTTCGAGACAGGCTCTCACTGTGCAGTCATGGTTGGCCTAGAACTCACTATGTAGATAGAATAGACCAGGCTAGCCACAAACTCTTCAACATCTGCCTCTCTCTGCTTCCCAAGTACTGGGATTAGAGGCGTGTGTTATAAAACCCAGCTCTATCAGATCGGCCTCATCAGTTTTTTGGTGAGGCTGGCCTTGAACTCCAGATCCTCATTCTTAACTTCGCAAGGACTAGGATTAAAGGCAACATTGCCACACTTGGCTTTGGTAGCCTTTTCAAATAGTTTAAAAGTTAAAGAAGGAAAGCTCTTCTCACGTGTCACTACTCGGTTGACAATTGGTGCATCTCTCTCCTGGCCGTCCCTCAGGACTTGGATGGTGTACGTGTATTCCACGCCTGGAGTCAAGCCAGACACAACGATGCTTCCTGAGTCTGAAGTCACTTCTCGGGGTGCTTCACCTCCCTGGCTTGGTCGTACACCCAGCTGGAAGGAGGAAAGCCAACTCAGCGTGAAGGATGAATATTCCAGAGCTCCCAAGAGGTTGTAGTTATACACAGTGAGACGTCCTTTAAAAACCCCCACCGTGCATTTATGGGGTGGGTAACAGGTTGAAGGCTCCTCACTTCAGTTATTTCGAAATCAGCTGGAGGTATCTTCCTTCGCTACCTTTGTAATAGGAAAGTTCTAGCGAAATGTCATTGTACCTGTTTGACTAAGAACCTTCTGGTACACACCAGCAGTACACAGGGAAGAAGGGCCCTGGGCTCCCTCTTTAATAAGTTAAACACATTTTCAGTTAACTCTCCCGTTATCATCAGCCACTTTGACACGTGGAAATGGAAAACGCTTTCCCTCAAAGACGTGTGTTCCTAACTACGAAGGCCTAGGTGATATTATTCTCCGTGGCTTCTAAAAACCTGAAGGACATCATGTCTTCGTAAACGGCCCTCTGTATCTGAGCAGCCCTACTCAGCAACATGGCTATTTGCATACTAGAAAGCAGAGTGACCCTCCGTCTACTTCTTTTTCCTGCCTCTAAACAATGAGGCTTTGATTTCCAGACATAATAAGTATCTCTTTTCCATCCTTTGGGCGCCAAAGGATGGGAGTCTTTAAAAACACATTCATTTGTACCCATCACTTCCCTGCTATCATTACTTTAAAGAACACGACTCCAGAGATCTAAAGCGAAGACCTCAATTTTAATTCCTATTAATAAAATTCACCCACGGGGCTTTGAAACAAGTGGAGATGAAACTGATTGGATAAAAATGTGATTTTTTTTAAGTGACCCTCAGTTTAATTGGTCTTCCCAATTTGGTTTTCGTCAGCTTCTCGACACCCATTTAGAGTGACACATCAAATGAAGTTTCACCATATTTTTATTTTAAAATGAAGTTCCGGGGGAGGGGGGGAGGACAGAATACTGAACAAACACTACAGTTCTATGCTAAAGGTGTTCTTCTTTGCAAAATGGAGAAGCCTCAGTGCAGGCTTTGCCCTCAGAAGGTCCTGGAGTATGAGTATAGGGCTTAAAAAATCCTAGTCTGGGGGCTGGAGAGATGGCTCAGTGGTTAAGAGCACTTACTGCTGTTCCAGAGGTCCTGAGTTCAAATCCCAGCAACCACATGGTGACTCATAACCTTCTGTAACAGGATCCGATACCCTGTTCTGACAGCTACGGTGTACTTAGATATAATAAACCTTTTAAAAAGGGTTTAGATGTAGATTCTCTCTCTTTTTTAAAAAAAAAAAATCCAGGTCTGTAAAGTGTGGCAGAAATGGGAAGGCACCTCTGGGCTGGGCTAGATCATGAGAGGTATATCTGCCACTCACCTTGAAGCCAATCCTTGGAGCGGGGGTCCAGGTGATCACGATTGTGGTCTCTGTCACCTCGGTGTTATAAGGTGGAATGGAGCGCAGAGGCTGCACTGCAAATTAACCAACATGAGGCTCAACATTAGATGCATGGGTGTTGGCCAGGACTGCAGATTAACAAGCATTTTAGACAGAGTTGTGGTCTAACCGCTAAGTAGAAGAGAATGGAGCCCAGGTTCATTCATCAGCTTAGAACTTGAACATCACTGCCACTTACTCAAGTGACCCAGGACCTGGTGAGACCCAGGAAAGGAGGTTGGGGGTGGTGATTCTCAGGTCCAGCTTTGGGCTGGGGTTTGGGGTTTGAACTTCGGGCACAGACCTGTCACTAACCGTAAGTAGGAAGAGGGGCTAGCTGACCTTAGTGAAAGCCCCCTTCGATTTTATGGGTTTTCTATCTGTATCTTTTCATCATTTGGGGATCTTATCAGCACCATAGACCCAACCCTCAAACTTGTGGTTGACTGCTCAGAAAATAATGCTACAGACACCCAGTCCCTCACCACTGTGACATAGGAATCACAAGGAGGGCTGGAGAGATGGCTCAGTGGTTAAGAGCACTGACTGCTCTTCCAGAGGTCCTGAGTTCAATTCCCAGCAGCCACATGGTGGCTCACAACCACCTGTAATGGGATCCGATGGCCTCTTCTGGTGTGTCTGACAGCTGTGTGCTAATATACATAAAACAAATAAGTCTTTAAAAGAAAAAAAAAAAAGGAATCACAAGGAAAGTATGTTTGGTGTTCTAATATCCTGATACCACCATCATTCCTTTACTGAAAATTCGAAATTTTTTTTAACAGACTGGAGATGTTCAGCAGTTAGGACCAAATGCTGCTCCTGCAATTCACAACAGTTCACTTTTACACCTGGGAGTCTTCTGTTGCTTGACCCAAGCAGCTAAATTTTGCCCCATGTTTGAGACAATTTTCTCCTGCCCAGGCAGACCATTACAGGAAACTCACCAAGCCACAAACCCACAAACTGATGTCAAACAAAGGATGTGCCTGTACAGATGAATTATGGGTTCTGGCAAGGCTTGTCAGGTAGGGAACGACCCGGCTGTTAAGAAATGACATATGCCCTCCATACAGGAGCTGGCTGGATTCCTCCCCCTAAACCTCACTTCTTCCCCCCACTTTTCTCATCGTTGCTGTTAAAAATTTAGCATGAGACACAGAAGTCAGAAAAGTGGTTTCCAAAATTTAGATCTACGAAAGCTGCAGAAACTGAAGCTCCTAGGTCCTGCTGGTGTTTATACCCAGACTGTCTGAGGTTCAAGTGCATCTGGGTAACTCCTTGCTTCCAACCATTTATTTAAATCTGAGCTGAGGTGAGCTGTTTTTGTTTACCATCTGTCCTTCAGTCACCTACCCTGAACTTTTTGGAACGTATGCGGTATGTTAATCAGCCGTCAGCAAATACAGTTTTACTATTACACCCAGGAGCCTTGAGTAAGAAACGAGTGGGTCTTAGACTATCTCAAAACCGGGCAATGTAAAACAGCAAAAACTTAAAAAGAATCCCCTCGAAAACTAAAAAGCAGACTTCACTTGCTGGGGATGAACAATTTCATAGGAAAAAGCAAGCCTTTGCTGCCCAGCCTCGTATAGCAAATGTGCATGGGAGTGAGTTTACCGTAAATAGTAGATCCCTGTGGACAAAGGTTGTTGCTTGCTTGCCTGTCTATCTATGTATCTATGTATCTATGTATCTATGTATCTATGTATCTATCTATGTATCTATGTATCTATGTATCTATGTATCTATCTATGTATCTATCTATCTATCTATCTATCTATCTATCTATCTATGTATCTCTCTATGTATCTATGTATCTATGTATCTATCTGTGTATCTATGTATCTATCTAACTATCTATCTATCTATGTATCTATCTATGTATCTATCTATCTATGTATCTATCTATCTACATACCTGCTTTCTTATCCATCCATCCACCCACCCATCCATCTATCCTTCTTTTCTATTGTCTATCTATCTATCTGTCTGTCTGTCTACCTACCTACCTACCTACCTACCTACCTACCTACCTACCTACCTACCTACCTATCTGTTTGAGGCAGGGCCTCTTTACCTAGCCCTAGCTGTTCTGGATCTCACTAGTGTTGACCAGACTGGCCTTGAACTCAGAGACCCACCAGGGTCTACTACCAAGTGCTATCGCTAAAGGCATATGCTACCATTCAGGACTTAGATTACTTTTTAATGCTTTTGAGCATCCATATTTTAAACAAGTCTTGCTGAAAGCTCCCGGAAACCTCAGAACCAGGGGTAGAAGGCAATAAGTGCCAAAAGCATGCTTATATTAGGCCCTTCTATAATTCAAAACGCCAAGTCGAAAATAACTCGTGTTCACTAAGAAATAGTCTCATAATTCTTTGTCATGGAAATGGAGTGTACTTAGTAGAGAAACAGCTTGTGAATGAAGGCCTTTATTGGGATGTGGATAAATAAGAGATTTAAGGCCATTTCCTCTAAAATGGTGTGTCCTTGTCTTTTTCCTCTGTGTGGAACTGGAAGTTAAGGAAGAAGGAATCAGGTATCTGCTGTGAGGACAATAGCCTTCCACAGTCCAGGCTCTCAAGGAAGTCCGAGCTTAACCTCTTGGGCCATTTGCTCTCTGTTCAGTCCTTGGGTGCATCTTTTCTTTTACATCTGACTATCAGTCGACGCCTAGAGAGTGATGTGACAGAGCTATGCATAAGGATACATTCTGTCTGCTAGTATTTAGTCTTTCTTCTCTGTGTGCCTGCATCTCTACGCGGTCTATGTGCCCATGAAGTCTTGTGAGGAAGTTGGAGGTCTGCATTATGTGACTTCCTCTACCAGTCTCCACCGTATTTCTTTTTCCTTCTTTTTTTTCGGTTTCTTGTTTATGGTTTTTGTTTGCTTGTTTGGGATAGGGTCTTTCTATGTAGTCCTGACTATTCTGAAACTCGCTAAGTAGACCAGGCTGGTCCACATACTCTTGCCTCCAAGATGGAGAAAAGTGTGCACCACCCCACCAGCCTCTGCAGTGGATTTTTTTGAAATCCCGGAGTTTCTGACCAGCAACACTGGCTGTAAGCCTCCCAGACCCATTTGTCTGTCTCCCAGTGCTAGGACGACAATTATGCACCAAAGCACCTGATTTTTTATGTCCATGCTGGGGATCTGTACTCAGGCCCTCATGTGTAAGCAGTACTTACTTTAGCCAATGAGCTATCTCCCAAGTCCCCCTGACTCATAGCGTTAGCCCAGAAGGATAGAAAGAACCTGGAAATACCTGCAAATTAACAGGAAGTTTCCTTCAGCAAGAAAATCTTGCTTCAAAACATTTATCAGCCTGGGCAAAGGCCATGTACTGTGATTAATGCCTATTAAGAGCAGTAAGAAATATTCAGAGAGCTCCAGCCTGTCCAAGGAGCATACTTTCAATGAGACTGCTTTTAAATGATGCACCAGGGTTTTTAAGTTAACTTTTGAAAAATAGAAGGACAGAAAAGCCAACAGTTGAGAACATGTAGCTTCACTAAAGAAAGGCATTTAAATTTTAGCTTACGGGTAGTAAAGACTCCGGTGGCTTTGGGACTCTGCTGGTTGCCTTTCACAGCCAACAAGGTCACAGTGTACTCAGACCCAGGCTGCAGATTTCTCAGGGGATACTTGGAGGCCATGGGTCCCACGTTGTACTGCTTGGGCTGGCCTCCTCGGGTGAGGCCCACAGTCAGTCGGTAGCCTGCTATCCGGGCTCGAGGTGGAGTCCAAGTTACCAGAACTGTTCTGTCCGTTTCATTGACAAACTGGAGGTTAGTGGGAGCATCGAGTTCTGGAAAAATGAGATAAAATGTGTCAAGAAACATTTAGATCAATAATGACCTGGCCCAGATCCTCCAGCTTGATTATCTCAAGTTTCCATTCCTCAGGGTTGGAACTAAAGTCAGAGCCACATCCCTGGAAACTGGGAGGCTCTGGGAGACTGGGAATGATATAGAATTTTGCCCAAACTTTGTCAGTTATGAGAATTTGTTGACCTTTTTCACTTGTCTGTCAACCCTTTGGAAAGAGTAATTTTCTCAGCAAAGATTTACCCACCACCCTTGGAAATTATAGTTACATTATAATGACAGCATTACTTTTTTTTTTCTAAAGCAAAACAAACATTTTACAAACCCTCAATTTGCTTTGGGTCAAAAAGGTTAAGGGATAGGGATAAGTCCGACAGACCTAGGGCAAGAAAAACTTGGTGGGTACTGTAGGCAATATGCTAACGCATATGTTGATTGACTGACCTGTCCTCTGCTGGGGAAATAAAAGCTGCCTCACATGGTTCTAATTACAATAATTAAAACAGATATGCAGAACCCCAGTCCCACGGGGTATCAGAAAGAATCACATAGATTACCACGTTCTTTCTAAGGATGATAACTGGGTTTCCCATAGGCAGTCAAAACCTCTTTGATTGAAAGAACCTTGCAGAGAGGTCAAGAGCATGAGCTTTGGAATCCAAACCACTGTCACTTCCTCAGGGAAGACCTCAGGTTTCTCCCCACATCCAACAGAAGCAACGTTTTCCTTTGTACATGTCAGCCAATGACTTACGAGCCAAAAAGGTTCTGCTGATGACTAACTGAACTAACTGAATAGATACCTTGCTGCCTGGTGTCACTAAATGCTAAGGATTTATTATTTAAGTTATTAACTCACTGTGTGGTGCGAGAGAGAGAGAGAGAGAGAGAGAGAGAGAGAGCGAGAGAGAGAGAACACAGGGCCTCACACACGCCAGGCATGCATTCTCCTACTGAGCTGCACACCCTTGCTGCCTGGTAACTGCTAGTCTCAAATTCTACTGTAAAAGTATTAAGAGAATACGCTTTAACCTCGATATATAAATCTATCTAACTACACATACTTAAATGCACTAAGATCTGGGGATATATATGGTGGTAGAGAGTACTTTTGATTCCCAGCTTGAAGAAAGGAAGGAAAAAAGGAAGGGACGGAGGGAGGAAGGGAGGGAAGGAAGACAGAAGCACAGAAATTGTACCTCCATGTCTCCATTAGCAAAGAAAACTCTCTCTTAACCGCTCTGCTATGTATATATATTCCAGAGGTGAGCATGCTGGAAATGACATGTGTGTTGGAAGCATGTATGTTGGAGTTAGCATCCTCAGAACCCTGGTTTCACCCCACCTTCAACATCCCCTTCAACTGGATGTTCCCTTACAGCTAAGCCATGAGCCTGCGAGTGAGCAGCAGGCTAGGGTTATCCCAGGTAGACCCAAGGGCATAGAGCTTGGGGCAGGGCAACAGACAAGCAGGCAGGCACAGGACGTACTGGTGGTCTGTTGTGCTGTCAGAGGCTTGCTTTCCCTGCCCTGATGCACAGCAAAGACTTTGAAGAGGTACGTGACCCCAGGGGACAGCCCGGTGATTTCAGCAAAGGTGTTCCTGTTGACAGGCAGCCTCTGCCCATGTTCCCCTGGCAGGTTGACGGGCAGGACATCCACACGGTATCCAGTCACTGCGCTATTAGGAGGTGTCCACATGATGGTGACTTTCACGTCGGTCACTTCCACAAACTGTAGGTCCTTTGGAGCGGGAACATCATCTAGGAGATGAGAGAAAGGAGTCATTCACAATTCCCACCGAAGGTAGCTAATAAAAGTTAGGCCCCTGAACGATTCTGGCATTTCTTAGACACACTCATTCTAGGCCAATCCTGGGTTTTGCCTCTTAATCAAAAGATAGATGTGTGTGTGTGTGTGTGTGTGTATGTGTGTAGATATTCAGGGTTAGTCAAATTGATACTGGAATCTTTAGTATCTATAGATAGACATAAGTTTTTAACATAAAACCAAGAAGTAAAAAATAATACCCCAAAATAAATGTTTTCAATTTACAAAAAAAAAAAAAAAAAACTGTGGTGTGTTTGTTTAACTGACTCATTGGATGGTAGCTAGGAGAACAGATTAAGTAATTCTTAAGCATCCCAGAAAAAAAAAGGATGAGATGTTGAGGTTTTTTTTTTTTTTTTTTTTTTTTTTTAAATGATATCTCTTTTTTTTTTTAAAGATTTATTCATTTATTATATATAAGTACACTGTAGCTGTCTTCAGACACACCAGAAGAGGGCATCGGATCTCTTTACAGATGGTTGTGAGCCACCATGTGGTTGCTGGGATTTGAACTCAGGACCTCTGGAAGAGCAGTGATTGCTCTTAACCACTGAGCCATCTCTCCAGCCCGAGATGTTGAGGTTTTAACCAAAAAACCCAGTAGCTGTTTTTGATAACTTCCTTCCTGGTGCTGATATTTTAGCATTTAAGTCAGCAGTTCTCTGAGCTTCTTTTTTTTTTTTTTTTTTTTTTTGGAGCTGGGGACCCGAACCCAGGGCCTTCGTTTCCCTAGGCAAGCGCTCTACCACTGAGCTAAATCCCCAACCCCCAAGTCAGCAGTTCTCAATCTGTGAGTTGAGACCCCTTGGGGGTCAAATGACCCTGTCACAGGGGTCACCAAAGACCACCAGAAACACAGATATTTACATTATGACTCTCAACAGGAGCAAAATTACAGTTATAAAGTAGCACGAAGTTAATGTTATGGTTGGGGCCATCACAGCTTTAGGAAAGTTGAGAACCACTGATTTGGGTAATAGGAACACAGAAAGAGCTGACAAAGACAAAAACAGGTCACTCTCAGGGACCTGTCACTCGGGTGACTTGCACCTCAGTCCTCCCTGGAGGCTAGGGAATGAACACAATCAACCCATGTAGGCTTTCTCTTCCCCTGCAAGGTTAGAGCTGCTCTGTGGTCTAGGCCTAAGAGAGCAGACACCAGGGATGGTTGTTTTTAAGTTACCGGATCGTGGGACGCCAGTAGTCTCCTGCTGGATGAAAACGGGTGTGCTCTCCTGGTTCTCCTCCACAGCATAGATAGTGATGTTGTACTGAACACCCGGCTGCAGGTCGCTGAGGGTGACGGAGTTGGCCGTTTCAGGAAGGTTGAGTTCTGTGCTACTGCCTTCTACTGAAGGTGAATAGACAATCCTGTACCCTGCAGGTTTAGGAGAAAAGTGTTTATTTAGACACATGGTCTTCTGAAGTGGAGGCCAGGCAAACTGTAAGTCTCCTTCCTAAGGGCCTCTGCCTCTCGACTGTTAAGAACCGGCAAGATTCTTTCAGGGTCTTTCAATGTTACCACTTCCTCTGATAATGCCTGGCTGGCTCACAGATAAGAACAGTGGATGGAAACCTTTTAACAATACAATAGCATCCTTGAACACAGGGATCCTTAGTAAATGTCATTATGGGAAGCCAGGAAGCAAGATATTCATAGGAAGCCACTCTCTCTCAAAGCTGGGGAATCAGCCTGAGCACTGTCTGCACCTTTGGGAAGGAACGTCACTGATGAAGCTCGAGTGGCAGCTCAGCTCCCTCTGCAGCAGTGAGCAGCAGGTTTGCTGGAATAACCCACCTTTGCAGCCCTCGAAATGCCTGCTGCAGTGAACCACAGGGCTGGCTTCATGGGTCGCACAGGCATTTATCAGGGATGGGGTGCGTAAACAGACTTGAAAGAAAACAATTCAAAAACAAAGAAGCCCCAGAAGATTTGAAACAGGCACACAGACACACACACACACACACACACACACACACACACACACACACACACACACACACACACACACACGCTCACAAACACACCTCCAACCACTTAAAATGGGAGATTTAAGGTAATACCAGTGCAGTCAGAATTTTCTCTTCCCACATCTATATATCAAAACAAACACAGAAGCCAAAGATGACCTGTGATAGGTGCCTGGGGTCTGCTCCATCGAACAACAATGGAAGTGTCATCAACCTGGTCCACAGTAGGGTCTGGAGGTGCATCAGGTGCTAAAGGAAAAAGAAAGGAACTCACTCAGTGCTGCTACAAGCCCATGCTTTATAGGAAAACTAAAGAGTCTTTAAAAATGTGTTTTTCTAAAACAGTGTTCTTTCATCCACACTAGCCTGCCTCTAGCCTCAGCATCCCAAAGCTTTACGCCCGACTGCATGTATGTATGATGCAATGTATGTGTATATCATAATCGCCCACCATACCCCACCCCACAAGTTCCTTTTGACATGGTTTGGAGCACACATACCTGTAGTCTGTGATGTAGACAGGATCAAGCTCTGCTTTCCCTCTTCAGATATCTGATAGACGTTGACAATGTACTTTCTGCCCGGGAGCAGGTCAGGAATGTTCACAGAAGTGGCTGTGCTTGGAAGATCTTTGAAATACAGGGGAAAGGTTAGTGGCCAGAGCAAACCAATCTTCCACAGCTTCTAAGGACGTTATATTCACAGGGTGAGAGTCTACAAGGAATGTTCTAGTGCTCGGCCTACAATCTCCAATGTAAGTTCTTCTATTTCCCACGTTCCCCCTGAAGATGTATAAATTTAATAACCTGCCTCTTTTTTTTTTTTTTAAACATAGCTGTCATTAGACACCAGAGTATAGCCATGGTGGAGGGAAGGATGACAGAGTAGGGGTTGGAAGGATATTCAGTTTTATGATCTGGGTCCTGTTCACACAGGTATGTTCAGTATCTTTTCACTATTACATTTATGTGGGGGGAGTACACATGTCGGGGGTCAGAGGACTGAAGGTCAAACGGCCTGTCATCTCCTTCCACCCAGGGGTTGAACTTGGATTATAAACGTCAGCAGCCTTTTACTGAACTGCCTCATTGGCATCAGCAAACATTTTTAAGACCCTTAATCCCTGGGCTATTTTAAAAGTACACAAGAAGGTAACTATGCACCCCTAAAGGATAACATTGTCAGCCACAAGCCTCGTACTGGTCCCTTACATGGATATGTGGGAAATACAGCACCAGAGACCAGGAAGGTGCCCAGGGAACCCCAGCTGGGTCAGAGAGGTTCACCCCTCTCCTCGCTTTGATGGAAGGGGGTGTCTTCAGTTAGAACTTGGAGGAGTTCCAGAACCAAAAGTCTCACAGGCCACGTAAGTATCTATTAACCAAGCCGAGCGAGCGAGCCATGCGTGTTACTCACCAAGGTACTGAGGCTCATCTCCCTCCTCGCTCAGTTCGTACTCCACTCGGAATCCTGACACCGTGTCGGAAGCTGAGACCCAGGAGACCACGAAGCTGCTGGCTGTGATTTCAGTGACAGATTCGGAAGTGGCCACAACGGGAGAAAAGGGCGCAGTCTCTCCAGTCACTGTGTTGCCTAGGGGAAGGGGAGGGAATGAGAGTCGTTGATTATCCGGAATCTCTGTGTGCAGAGGACGTTGAAAGGGAAAGGCAGGCGCCATTCATCAGACGCAGCAGCTGAGGGCAGAATCTCCTCTGGGGAACCCATGTCTGAACAACGAAGGCACAGCCGCAAAGATGCCGGGTACGTACTGGTCACAGGTGTGCTGGCGCTGGTGGTGAAGTCAAAGCGAGTCACTTCTTGGTGCCCGTACTGCTGGATGCTGATGAGCTGTCCCTCGTAGATCACACCTGGGGTCAGGCCTTTGATGGTATAGGAGTTAAGGTGGCCTGGAATGGTAGCTTCCTTCCAGCGACCCGTAGAGGTTTTCTGAAAATATAAAGGAAAGCAGGGTGTTTAGTAATCGCCAAAGAGATAGGCTTTGGAGGACAGGCTTCTCGAGGCTCCATTTTTGGAAGAAAAAAAATGATAGAAAAACCTGATTCAGACAGAACAGGGCCTCTCCTGTTTGTTGATGTTAATTAATTACTAGTTAGCAATACTAGATGCTAGTAATACTTAATACTGGTGCATCAAGTGCTCAGGGCTGTTTTGCTTGCTTCTCCCCCTAATCTTCATCCTCCTGCCGGAAGCGAACGCCATCACTGTTCACACTTTGCAGGTGGAGAAACAGTTAAATGATGTCTTCAAAGTTACACACTCGAGGCTCTGAATACCTTCCCTATGGCCAGAGCGTGAATAACTGAACACCAGCATCCTCAATTCAGCCTCTCGACTTTCCTGGTAAACAGAGACACGTTTCTCTCTGAAGTGAGAAAAGGCCTCGCATTCTATCTTTCAACTTGGTGGGATACATTTCAAGTTTCTTGCCTCGCAAGACACTGGGAAAGCATAAATATTGCCTCGACTCAGATCCTGGGGCCATCACAAACAAGGTTCAACTTGTCTGGTGGTGTGACTCATCCTTGGAAATGAACAACCCCTCGAGAGCAGTTAGCCAACTTTGGGAAAGACTGCAGAAGAATATGGTTCGGTTTGTTTAATCTTTTCCCTCCAGTTTACATTTTTATATCCTGTCCAACTTCATTAATATGCCATGGGCCGCAAAACTCATCGCAATAGATTGTGTGGAAAAGAAACACCCAGACTTCAAACAAGAAATCCTTTTAAGTGTAAATATTCTAAAGCGGTTTAAATATCAAATACATGTTTTTCTAAATGTTATCTCACCGAGTTTGTACATGCTTCAGATGCTCTAAAGCCCACTTATATTTTGGAGATAAATGAAAGTGATCCAAGGAAACACTCCTTAAACTTTAGCGTTAGCTAAAGACATTGAAGTTAGCCATCATGATAGATTAAAACTTGGCAGTACTTTTATATGAGTTAAGATATCTTGACCATCAGAAGATAGAATATAAATTCTCAGATGGTCTACACTTAGAAAGCAAAAGAGCAGAAATTCTGTTTAAATTTTGAAAGACAACCGTGGGTGTGGCTCAGCAAAAGAGTACTTGCCTCATGTGGCCAGAGGCCTAAGTTCAAGCCCTAACACCACATACCAAGAGGAAGATGAACCACACCCGCAATCAAGCACTCACAAGGAAATCGATGTTAGCTATCTAAGAATATGAAACCAGTTTGGGCCTAACGTTTCAGAACAAAACACAGCAAAACCAAAGCCAAAATGTGTGTGAAGAATTTAATCAACGGTGATGATGCCTCAATTCAAGGTGTATTTCAAACACCCATTTGTTAATGTCCCATTTGTAGTGGCTTTGCAAAACACTTCTGAGCTAAGTTCCAAGTTAGTTAAAAACGGTGGTAAAATGAAAAGATGGGACAAGACAGACTCTACTGAAGGGGAAGGCATCAGTGATGGCCGACATGGCCAGATGTTGACTACTGAGGACGGTGGACAACATGGTGTAACTGAAGAAAAAGAGTGACCTCAACAGAATGGAATTCCCCAAAGAGTTTAAATTCGACTGTGTGAATTGATGCCATAGGTCAGACAGGTTTTTGTAGTCTTGGATTAACAATAGTCCAATTGGGTAGATTTGACTTTTAAAAGCACATTTCTCTCCTTTCTGAAATAGTGGTTTTCAAATTATGTCATGACCTTTGGAGATGGAAGAGGGTAGGTCTGAGAAGGGACGAGGCAAAGCTTAATAGACTAATATAATAGTCTCTTTGCTATGGCTTGGGCATCTGGATGGTTAGAAAACGTCAAGGTTTGGTTCCATTTAGAAACCAACCATAATCCCTTCCCCGCTCCTCCTTCTCTCAATACCTCGTTCCTTTCTAACTTGGGAGGACTAAAGGACAGCTGAGCTGAGTCAGAAGAATGATGGCTTTAAACTCTGAAAATACCTTGAAAATGCGACTTTAATTTTAATGGCATAGCAAAGCACACCAAAACTTCAAATTTTCTTTCCACGTTAGATGAGGATAGTTGTAAGCAGTATGGCTTCGAAGATCTTACTAAGACAAAGGACTAATTTAATTCCTTCTACATATCAAAAAAAAAAAAACCATAAATCTGCATATTGATACGACGTAACTATTGGCTGGACACTAAGGGAATATCAACACTCTCTGACATGGAGTCAGATCTGTTGACTCAAAAGCAGAAGCAAACCCACAGGGCAGGCAGCACATCCTAGTCCAGGAAGGTCAGGGGCCAGAGTCCAGGGCTTCTGAGGTAATACTCACAGGTCTCCACCTGAGAATGTACTTGGTGATGTGTGAAGGCTCCGGGGCATTCCACTGGATGGGGTGGGAATTGGGCTGGCTGGGGGTCTCCGTGATAATTACTTGAACAGGTCCAGTTGTGCCTGAAAATGACAACGTGCCCTTTCTTTAGCTTGCGTATTCTTAAAGTTTTAGTAAACATGGACGTCCATCCTTAAAAGACTTTGTGCTTCTCAAGAAATATGGGCATAATAAAAAAGATTGAGTCCAGTTAACCTTCTATATATTGACAGAAGGAGGAGGAGGAGGAGGAGGAGGAAAAGGAAGAGGGGGAGGAGGAAGAGGAGGAAAACAGGTCTGATTTTACCTGGTAATTATTGCCTTTCCCATAAGAAATGAAATTAGAATTCCTTCTCTAATAAATAAGACACAGCTTGCTCTCTTCTCTGACTTTCAAAGTAAGACTTGAGACAACCATGAAATTTCCTTAACACGAAGAATGTAGTTCAGAATGCAGACCTCATGTACTAATTATATTAAGGCTCTTTTAAGACAAATTCTGAATCATGGAGGCTTCCAACACTGAGGAAATCTGCTTGGAAGGAAGCAGTGCTCCGCTCCCAAGGCCTTACGGCGTGATATAAAACAAACATTTCTAAATGGGGCTGAGTCCCGGACAAACAGGCAAAGGTAATAATTAAAGACCAAGGTTTATTTCCCATCAGTCTAAGCCTTCTCGCCCTTGGGGGAGGAAAAAAAAAAAGAAGTATACTCTTAAAACCATTGTGGGTCAAATTGTTCACAAAAAAAATGTATCTTTTAAAGCAATCACCATGAAATGACATCTGGAAGCATATATTTAAAATTCATCATTTTCAGATCTTGATATGACTGCTAATAATCAAATTTAAGATAGATTCAGGTCTTTTCCTTGGGGGGAAAAAAAGCAAAACAAGAGAAAGGAATCATTTTTTTTCTTTAATATGTTAGATTCCATTTAGGATAAAAACGAAAATTTGTTAAAAAACCTGTTTACACAATGGACTTTTATCTTCTCTCTACTCTCTTCATTGTCAGTCAAAGTTCATCTGTACAAAGTCCTTATAGTCCATCTGTACAAAAACCTACACAAAATTCTCACTGGGGAAACAGAACAAAATTCTGCACGCTGATAAGGTGGTGCTCCACACTACTTGCGATTTTCTGAATGCTCTTGAAAAAAATATATTGACTTTCAGATTTAATTATGATCTGAAGCTTCTAAATTCTTTGAAGGCAGCCAACGAACATGTAACTTACATATATTTATGTGAGCTCAAAAAAATTTTGTACTCAACTTCCACACTGGGAATAATTCGGCTTGTTGAAGATCAACAAATATTCACTGAGTCTGGATTTCACTTAATGCTATAAGGCGAAAGGGGCAAGACCCCCAGCTCTGCATCCTAAGGGGACATCCACACACCACACAGCTTGGTGGTTTCAGCAATTAACACAAACCATCTGCAGAGCCCTCTGGCCTCGCTCCTTCCGTAGATGAAGAAACTCACAAATACAAACACATTAAAACAGCTTCTTTCCAACACTATTTAAAGAGATTCCATGTAAATCAGTAAAAGCAGGCGTTTGTCCTTACACTATTGGCGACAATCTGCATAAGGTTGTCAAACATTGCTGCTTTAGAGAAAAATCCTATATAATCTCTCAGGTAGAGAGGCATTTCACACACGTTTACTGAATTTGAGGCAGGAAAACTTGATGATTAAATGTCCTTGGTAAGTCTATTAAGAGACTAGACATGACACTTGCTGTCTGCCCACTCATCCTACCCTTGTTCACAAGGATGGCAGAAGACAGAAAAGGAGGGAGAGAGATGGTCGCCATGGTTAACTCAAGTGAGTCAGAACTACAGAAGTTTCTTTTCCAGGGGCTGGAGAGATGGCTCAGAGGTTAAGAGCACCAACTGCTCTTCCTGAGGTCCTGAGTTCAATTCCCAGCAACGACATGGTGGCTCACAACCATCTGTAATGGGATCTGGCGCTCTCTTCTGGTGTGTCTGAAGACAGCGACAGTGTACTCATATATAATAAATAAATAAATAAACCTTAAAAAAAAAGTTTCTTTTCCTTTCTCAGCCTTCCAGCGCAGGTCTGAAATTCTATTACTTTCCATTTAAATTTAATTTTTAAAATGTCTGCGTGTGTGAGAGCGAGGGAGTATGGGAGCGGGCAGAGGACAGGTGTGGGATCCCCTGGAGCTGCAGGTTGAACAGTTGTGCTGTCTAACAGGAGGGATGGGAATTAAACTGCGGAGGGACTGCGGGCTCCTAACCTCTGAGCTCTCAGCTCTCCAGGTCCCTAAAATGATGACAAGGTCCACCTTCAAGGGACTGCCCTAAAAAAGGCAAAGGGGATTTAGAGCATGTCTGTGCAGGAAAGGAAAAAAGGAAAAAAAAAAAAAAAAAAAAAACCATCCATTTTCTAGGTTAATTAAATTCTAGCTCTTCACTACACGCTACTACCACATATGATTTAAAGATGGGGAAGTTAAAAGGCTAGCTGTCGTTTACACTATTTACATTGAAGTGGTTTAGAACCCTTTCGATGCTGGTTAGGGGGTGTGAAACCCCACCCCCACTCCCACCCACCCCAGTGGAACATTTAGACTTCTAGGAGCGATTCCCACTGTGAGATCTCCACTTGTAAGAAGATGACACATTATACACTTTCAAAATCCGTTGAAAATAAATAAGGTCGGAACGAGTGATTTCCGATAATGGTGACCCTGGAGAAGTTAAACATTCATGATTTTCTTTTTGACTCGAACAGTTCTTTCTCTGCTAAATTTGCTGAGAGCTGTGCTGTCCTGGTTGCTTATTGACAAACCGAATTCCCGATATCTTTTGTTTAGTTTGAACAGCTCTACCAACTCAGTAGGAAGAACAAACAGGGCAAGGCTCAGACACAGTCTTTCAGGCCATCTTTGGATTCCGTCGGAGCCTTACAGGCTAGGCATGAGCCCGGGAGCAAAGCCACCATAGAGATAAGCACTGAGCGGTATCTGGGGTCAAGCACTCATCTGCTCGCCCTGAAATCTCTTCAGTGTTCAATGGGCTTTTGACATCGCCCTTTTTAGAGACAGGGAGCAAAGTCAACAGGTAAAACTACTGCTAGCTGACTCTCTCCTGTCCAACAGGTCTACCCTCAATGCTTCAGCAGGACTACGAGGAATAGGCTTAGTTTAAAAGAAAAAGAAAGCAAGGTCTTGAAAGAAAATTAAATTTCAAAAGTTGCCCTGCTAAAACAGTCCATGAACACAAAAATAAACTACTCTTGGCTTGTATCATTGAAAAATCCAGCCCTCCTAAGTATGCATTTTCTGAATGTACAGCTTATTTGTAAACAGTTTCTAAACTGATTACAACTGTATTAAGTTGATCAGGGGTGATGTGTATACTGTAACCCCAGTCTTTTGGAAACAGACAGGAGGGGTGATCAGAAGTTCATTATTGCCTACATTATTAAATTTGAGGCCACCCAGGGCTGGTGAGACTCTCAAAAGCAACTGTATTAACTCTTTAAAAATGGTAAGTGGCTCATAAACTCACTCTTACACCCAAGGCCAGTGAGCCCCACACCTGTGGGAGCAGTGACCTATCCTACCCTGACAATGTCCAAGGGCCAAGCAGATGAGGATGCTCTTCAGCACATAAAAACGGGCTGCCTTTAAACCCAGCACTTGGGAGGCTGAGGCAGGTGGATCTCTGTGAGTTTGAGACCAGCCTGGTCCACAAAGTGAGTCCAGGACCACCAGAGCCACAGAGTGAAACCCTGTCTTTGAAAACCAAACAAAACATCATTACATGAGTGGTGGAGGGGTGCTCTGGGTCCCTGACTGTTAGTGAAGGCCTGGAAGCGATTTCAAAGGCAACTGGCTACTTCTCCCTTTGTCCAGTGCCTCTTTCACAGCACAGTCAGAGCGAGGACTCAAAAGCTTACTCACACGCTCACCTTGCCTGTGGCTCTCAGAATCACTCTGGGACTCTCTTACGCAGATTAATTTAATCTTAATATTTAATCTTAACACTTATGGAGTTAATTTGTTACTTTAATAAATTTTATTGCTTGCGGGTTATCTAGCCTCCCCTCCTCCCCTCCCTGCCCACCCCACTAAATCTTTTTGTTTCTGAATATAGGTCGTGTTTCGTGTCTAAAATTTGGGTTAGCAAGACAGTTCAGTGTAAGGTGCTTGACATACACAAGCCTGCAGACCTGAGTCTGATCCCCAGAACCCATATTAAAAAGACGGGTGTGAAGAAAGAACTTCAAAGGCCACTCTGACCTTCACGTGTGTGCCGTGCCTCAGTGTCCTCTCCACACACATACAGATAATAAATAAATAAATAAATAAATAAATAAATAAATAAATAAGGAAATCTAGGAGACTGCTGAAATGGCAGTCATAGTTCAACATGAGTCATTACAGTCATTCAGTGAATTTTAAATGTTTTCCCCAAAATGATTAACGCCTACAGCCAGGCATGATGTCTTTACGGAAGAACAAAGAACAAACAAAACAATGAAAACCTAGCAATAAATATCAACAACAACAACAAAACAACAGTAGACATTCTGGGGTATTCGAACTGCGTGGGTGCAGCTGATCAAGTGTCTTGGTTCCAGATTTTGCCCCACACCCATCTCGCTAAACAAATGAAAATTGTCCTGAGCTATCGAACAAAGCAGGTTTTGTACTTCTTGCTTTCTGTCTACATGAGTTCTCTTTAAGAAACAGAATGTAAAACTCTTTTACTCCCAGTCTGAGTCACTACCCAGTTTCTAATTGAACACACACACACACACACACACACACACACACACACACACACACACACACAATGGATGTACACATGTATGTGCACATGTGAACACATGCACACGCACAAGCACATAGAACACACATGTGCAAACAAACACATGCATACACACACTCATACATGGACACACACAAACACACACACACACACACACTTGACTGAAATAAAATGAACTGGAAACACACACACACGCACATACACGCACATGACTGAGATAAAATGAACTGGAATGTTTTCACTTAAAGAAATGCTCAGCAGTATAAAATGTGAAACTGTAGCCTGCACTTTTTCATAGTCTTTGGTGATTTTTACTGAAGAAAAAGAATGTAAGTCAAACGTAATTAACTATTGGACAGTGATATGGAAAGGGATGGAACAGAGCAAGGCCCCCGTCGGGTTTCCAACAGTAGCATAGACTGGCATCCGCGGTCAGCTTCTATGTCAGGAATGCTTACCTGCGTAGGTCTGCAGAGGCTGGCAGTGCCACTCCCCAATGCCACGGCCGTAACAGTAACACTGGTATCTGACACCATGCACAAACTTCTCCCAGGAGTCACCAATCTGGTAAAATGTCCGGGTCTCTGAATCTTGGCACTGGTCTAGAACATACACAAAGAAAAGATGAAAACAGCCTCAAACACACCATGGTGTAGTGTGATACAGTGTGTTCTTAAAATATGAATTAAACAGTCCAATTCTTACAAGTGGAGTTAAAGTAATAGTCATAAGTGTATGTGTTTGTGTGTGTGTGATGCTGTGTATGTGTGCAATCCGTGCACATGTATGTGAAGTCATTTCCCAAGCCCCAAATCAATATTTTGTTCAAATCATTTACCTAATGGGAGTATGTAGCCCAAATCTGAAAATAGAAAACTAGATACCAATTTAAAAATTTTAGAACTAGACCTCACAGGAACTGACTTGTCCTTTGTAAAGCAAGAAAGAACTTTGCAACGATTTCATCTTGTGTAACGTCTTCAGAATCCAGGAGGTGCCTTACGTTAATGAGCTAAATTTGAAACATGAACGGCTTTCTAAGCAAGCCTCTCGGGATCTCTCGGCTTCACAATCTCAGGCCAAACAAACTGCTGGGATCAATTTGCTGTCTCAGTAAGCAGTCTGTCGTCTTCAGTGAAAGGATATGAATTGATTATCTTAAACTTTGGATTTGGGGAATTGGGCTCTTTTTAATGTTTTTTGACCCCTCACTGTTAGCGCAGCCCTGTCTACTGCACAGAGAGCCAAAAGCTGAAGTGGGAGGAGGGTATCTACTGGCTTCGTCCTCTACCCACGTTTCTGCAGTCAGTAATAGAAACGTCCTTCGTCATGACTCAGAACCAAAAGAGCTAACCCCACTCAACCCCAGTGAAACCACCCTCGCCACCAATCTTAGTCACAACAAAAACCACGAGTGGCAGGTGGGATTGTACGCTGGCCCACGAGGAGAACACACTTTGCAAAGCTCTCTGCAAAGACGGGCGAGCCAGGCCTGGAGAGAACGCAGTCTCTGGCAACACCAAATAGCTTTTCTTATCCACAACTGGCCAGTCAACCAATCTCCTTGGTGAAAACCAGTCAAGCGGAGGCAGCCACTTACCGATGGGGTCACACTTCCATCTGCCCCGGCCCTGACCGAAGCAGGTACAGTTCAGCATATGTCCCTCCTCGTGACGCTTGTGGAACGTGTCGTTGACGTTGTAAGTAATGTCATCAACGATGCACTGATCTGTACAGGGAACAGGTGGATGGGTGATGAGCTCTGACTAATGAAATCAAAAAGTACTGCGTTTTTCAACGCATTAGGTTCTACTGGTGAATTTAACACCTGCTAAAGTACATTTTCTGCTGGCACAGAACAAGCTTTCTTCAAAGCTTAATAATATTAATTTTTACTCCCCTCTCATTCTGACTAATAGACTTATAATTGTCAGGGATTATAGTCCATTAAACTAAAAGCCATGGTAAAATATAGTTTCTCATGAAGAAACTAATTTTTCAACAAAGACATGCCTTAGTCCCTCTAACATTCTCTCATTTGGTTGATGATTTAATTTACATTTTTGATTGTTACCAAAAGACAAATAGAGAAATTTACGTAGCATACACCGTACTGTGGTGGTCTCCTTTTTTTTTTTGTAGAACGGAGAGTGGTGCATGCTGGTTGGGTTTTACCAACTTGACATAGTCTACACCTATCTGTGATGAGAGAATCCCAACTGAGAAAAATGTCTCCATAAGACTATCCCGCAGGCAAGTCTGGGAGGTACTGTCTTGATGGGTGATTGACTGGAGGAAGGACTAGTCCATGGTGGGCGGGCAGGCAGTGCTCACCCTGGGCAGGTAGTCCTGGGCTACATAGCAAAGCAGGTTGAACAAGTCATGGAGAGCAAGCCAGTAAGCCGTGCTCCTGGATCCGTAGCCTCTGAAGCTTCAGTTCCTACCTCCAGATGTCTGCCTTGTGTTCCTGCCTTTCTCAGAGATGGATTATGGCCTGAAAGCTGCAACCTGTTCCTCCCCCACCCAAAAAAGAAATTACATTCTATCTTTGGGACCCCATTTCTTCATCTGTCAAATGAAGGGCTATTTTGCATACCTCATTAAAGTTTCCTTCTTGCTCTGGAATGCTCTAAGTAACAAAGACGACTCCCAGATGTTTCTATCCATTGGACACCACAAAAGGAACCAGAGGCTATGGACTAGCTACGGGAACTATTTACCATCTGAGTTTTGCCTAAATATTATTTTTCCAATCAAAGAAACAAACAGCAAACTGAAATTGTTCTAATAAATCCACAACTCCTCATATCATATGTCTGAGTCCAAAGGGAGAAAAGCTGATCTGAACGAAAGAAAATTAGTTTATATGTATTCATCTCTTTAAATTTGGCAAATAGAAACCACTTTTTCCCCTTAGAGAAATGATGCTCTCTCCTCTAGGCATAAACATGGGGAGAACCTAGAGCTAAAAGGATCAGATGCTGGTCTCTCTTTGGGAAAGTCACCCTTTTGGCTCAACCTCATTTCTTACATCCTGGGAATATTTCCCGGGGCCCTAGAACTATTCAACTCACTCGCCAGGTTTCCTCAATGGGCTGCCGGAAACGAGAAAATTGTCCAGCTCAGCGAGTGAGTGGATAGTGAGGGACTGCATGCCAAAAAGGAATTTTGGCAACTACCAGTTTTCACACAAACCCTCTTCATCAATACGCCAGCGTACCTCGGAGCTGGGAGTAGGGGATGCAGGCCCATTCTCCACGGCCGTTCCCAACACACGTGCACCTCATCATGTGGCCCAGGTCATGCTGCTTATCCCACTGGTCCCCAATGCGATACATGACCCCTTCATTGGTCGTGCAGATCTCCTCATGGGCTGTTTGGAAATGGAGGAGTTGTTAAACGGTCATGAGATACACACAGATAAGCATATGAAGTTGGCTGTCTTGTTTGATAATCCTGAGCATTCTCTCTCATTTGAGAGGAAGACTTGCTGGATGAAGGATGAGTTTTGAACTCTCCAGAAAAGTACTGGGCCAGAGGAGATTGGAGAGAAATCCCAAAAGAAGATTAGACTAGGAAATCTCATACACTCATTGATTCTCATTGTCTAGAGGACTGGATCTTACTACAGCCTGGTGACTTCACCCATTCTAACTCAGTCTGGCTCAAAGGAAAACTGTTTGAGCCTAAAATCCCATGTAAGAAAGTAACTGTCCCTCTTAAGCCCAATGTCATCTTCTGTTGAAATGACAAAAGTGGAAGTATAAATAATTTCCTTGAGTCTGAATACATGACTCTCCGCGACCCTCAGGCTCCTGGTTCTAGAGCTGGGGAAAAAAATGTCTTCTACAAGATTCTTAAAACTTGGGGCTGGAGAGATGGCTCAGCGGTTAAGAGCACTGACTGCTCTCCCAGAGGTCCTGAGTTCAATCCCCAGCAACCACATTGTGGCTCACAACCTTCTGTAAAGAGATCTGATGCCCTCTTCTGGTGTGTCTGAAGACAGCTGCAGTGTACTCACATACATAAAATAAATAAATATATCTTTAAAAAAAAAAAAAAAAAAAAAAAAAAAAAAGATTTGGGGTTGGGGATTTAGCTCAGTGGTAGGCGCTTGCCTAGGAAGCGCAAGGCCCTGGGTTGGTCCCCAGCTCCGGAAAAAAGAACCAAAAAAAAAAAAAAAAAAAAAAAAAAAAAAAAAAGATTCTCAAAACTTACAAACAGTAAGCAAACCCCAATCCTCTTTCTGTATCCAGGTAAACTGAAGACAGTTCTGTATTTGCCAGAAAATAACTTTTCTGACTTATTTCAGTTACTTTAGTATTTAATAACTACAGTGTCAGGCAAGCTGTCTATGTGTCCATAACTATTAGTCCGTGACAACCAGTCCTATTACTTTAAAGATACATTTTTTTATTTTTTTATTTATTTATTTTTTTTTTGTGTGAATTCATGTTTGAAGACTTCTAAAAAGTACCCGGCACGGACATTTGATCGCGTCAACGAGATTTTTAAAGCTTATCAATAATCATTGTCATTGACAGTTTGCTCAATTTGCAAATATAAGCTTTAATGCAGTTATGCATTCCACTTCCCACATTGTCTCAGGGAGAAAAGAAGGAATCTACGTCAACAGGCTGCTGGGGTCCGCATGCATAACTCACAGGGCTTCCTCTTACCAGCCATTGGGCAGAATCCAAACTTCTGATCGGCATCGTAGTTCTGGGTGGTGCCGCACCATTTCATGTTGTCCCGCCTACCCTCAGAAGTACAGTCGGTGTAATTCCGGTTGTTGTACAGGAAGGGGAAGTGGCACAAGGCACCATTGGAATTCCCACCTCGAGTCTGAACCAAAACTGCCCAAGACAACACACAAACAGGAAGGTTACCGCTGAGCTTTGGGGTGTGCGACAAGGAGAGACTACCGAAGGCTTAGACAGAGCCAGGTTCCGGCTGCTAATTCCCAGAGGGCCTATCCGCAAATAAAAGATATCTGATAATACAGCCCTAAGCTTCTTAGTGGATTTTCATCTTCACTTTCGAAATAGATTTAAATCTCATGTTTTCTCATTTTCCCAGCCAAGGGAAAAAAAAAGATTAAATGATAGCTTTGTGTAAAATACAGCTCTACACAGAAGATAAGTACCAGCACCCTTGACATTTATCCTGTGTGTCCCTCGGCTCTGTGGGATCATCCACTGATTTCAATACTTGAGTGTCTTTAATCACACCATAATCTGTACGTGTCAAAATAATCAAACCGTAGGGCTTCTTCCCTCGGTGACATTTCCCCAGTGGGGCTAAGGGACGTGGAAACTGCCTCTGCTGCGGGATTATCTGTGTCTCTTGGGTCCAAATAGATCAAAGCGGTCATTCCTATGCAGCCTCAGAATTAATGATTGACTGCTGGCACGCAGAAGGGTGCGTACGGCAAGGATGGACTATTGCCCTGATCGGGTTTCTCCCGGGACACTCACCCGCGTGGTCTGTGCAGAAAGAATACTTCTGGTCTTGTTCGTAATTTGAAGTTGTGCTACACCACAGATGTCCGTCTTGCCGCCCTTCGGTGGTGCAGGAGTAGAAGGTCCTACCGTTGTAGGTGAACGGGAGGACACAGGGCTCCCCGTTTGAGTTGCCACCATAAGTCTGGGTCACAGCTACGAGCATAACCAAGATCTCGGTCAGCCGCGTTGTTTCCTACCCTCACCCCTGACCCCGCTGGTGGCAAATTTCTAATTTAAATAGAGACTGTGCGACTAACAGTGCAAGACGAAAAGTCAAGTCAGCTGGTTAAGGATTTCCTCTGTTAATGTCACTTGGAGACACTTCTGCTACCCAGTGACTCAGTTTCCCCATTTGTAATCCTTTATTGATACAAGTTATTATGACTCAAAGATAGGGATACATGGTTACAGTCCCATCAGAAGAAACAGTCTATAAGGCTACCCTAGAAAAAACAATTTTGAAAGAGAGAGGTCTTGACACAGAAGAGGCCGGTGCTGGTGAAAGACATCTATAATTCCAAATTGAAGTCAAGAGTACAGATTATTGGCTATCTGAGAGAAAAAGAAAATCAACCACTGTGATCTTTATCACAGGATTAGAGACTTTTCTGGGCTTATTGTTTTATATTGTTTTATGAATAAATAATATAAGCTGTTGCAGACACTAAATATCGGTCCTCTGGTGTTGCTGTGGAGTGCCTACCTGTCTCCTGGCAGCTGACGCCATTGCCCAGGCAAGTGCACAGCATCTGCTTGTCTCCTTGAGACTTCAGCCACTGCATTCCCACAGAGTAGACCACACCGCTGTCTGTGACACAGTGGCCGTACGGCGCGGGCTGGGGGTGGGTCTGGGGTTGGTAAATAGCTGTTCGGACATCTGTGAAGGAGCCAGATCCTAAGAGCATGAGAATGGAAAAGTTATAAAGCTAGAAGCCAGAAGTCAAGGAGGCCAGAGTCTTGGCTTGACTCGGAACCTCTGCATACAGCCCAAGAAGTGATCCATAAGACTCTCAGATAATCTCAGCCGAGCCACCTGAATGACAAACATCAAATGACACCTAAGTGACAAACATCATTCTGTCACACAACACAGTGAACCTCCAGGCCTGCTAGTAAGCAGCCCATCTGTGAGCTCCACTCCCCTCCTGCCTGGCTGCTAGCCTTCCCTGCCCTGTTAAGTTGCTCATTATGCCTGGGGTGCCATGTTCCTGCCCTGCTCCTCCCGTCCCCCCATTGGTCCCTCTTCACCTGAAAGGGTCTGGCCTGTCTTTCCTCCATCATAGCTCTCATGTGCCTCTCCCTGAGAGACCACCAAAATCCACAGGAGATATCCTGCCCTCTCTAAAACTTAGCTCTCAGGAGGACAACCTGGAGAGTCGCAGACTTCCTAAGTTAGCCCTCTTCCTGGGTGTCGGCGCTCAGCAGAATTACTTAGAATATGAGTTTGTTTTCCTAAAAGCAATCAATCCTCACAAGTTTCCTCTGATAGTTAACTCAATATGCTAGCTTCTCTTTTAGAAATCTGTCTTTCGAAGGCCAGCAGGGAAGAGCTTCTACAGGGAATCTAGCCTCTCCCGCAGCGCTGGTGAGCTCGAGTACCCAATGATCACTCAGGCAGAGGACGCCGATGGTGTTAAGGCCCACCATTTAGAAGGCCCTCATAGAAGAGGTTTTGTTTAATGGTGTTTCTCAAACCTTTTAATAATGAAATACCTCAGTATATTAGTGAGGTCATAAAAATGGTTAACGTGTATTGTTTATCCCATTTAACGCAGAGTTAATCCTTAATCTAGTTCAGTAGACTGACATCTGCAACTGTTCCTCCTCTCTTATTGCCAATAGCTGTTTTTATTGATGATAATTAGATGATGTAGAGATCATTAAATGTAACCTTGTTTGCTTTCACAAGGATTAATTAGGTCAAGATAAACTCATCAAAAGGGGGAAAAATCTAATTACTATTAGCTAAATGATTGATTGCTAAGAGGCTAAGTAACAGGGCTGGAATGGAATATCACATAGTAAGAGCTAAATGGAAACACCAAGCGCAGTAAGGGGGAGGTAACGGGAAGGTGCCGCCTACAACGGCTGTATCTCCTTCTTCAGGTTTGTGTGTGGAGAGAGACAGCGTCTTAAGCTGAGCAGGTTTGACCAGAACTCACTAAGTAGCCAAGGATGACAATGAACTTCTGATCGTCCGCCCTCTACTTCCTGACCCCGGGAATCACACGCACAACACACCCTCTCCTTTTATTTAGTAATGGGGAACCAAAACCAGGGCTTTACACGTGGTCGGCAAGGGCTCTGAGCCCTTCCTCAGACTCAGATAAAACATCCAAGGTACAAATATTGTTATGTCTTGGTTATTCTTTCAAATCTATACAGTAATTATTGGGGTGTTCTGGGAGGGTGCTGGGAATTGAACCCAGGGCTTGAGGATTCTAAGTGCACACCACACATGCACTCACTATTACTTGCACACGTGAGTGAGGGCGCATGTACATTATCTATGTGCGCATGTGTGTGAGAGCTCATGCATGCGCGGAGGGCAGGGATTAAGCCCAGAGTCATGTATCTTATTTCCTAAGACACTATCTCTCTCAAACCTAGAACAGGACTCGCCCTAAGTCCCCCAGGAAGAGCGGGCTGGCCAGCCACACAATCACTCCCTAACCTGGAACCACCCCCACCTCCAAAGTAGGGTAAACTGGCTGGTCCGTGATCCCCTGATCCTCCTGCTTCCACCTTCTCAGTGCTGGATGCTAACACCATCACACTTGGATATTTATCTGGTTCTGGGCACTGAACTCTGTTCCTCATGCTCAGAAGGCAAACACTGTACTGACCAAGTCACTGCCAGAGTATCGCTATGGTTTCCAAACCTCTGTTATAGCTTGGAGTGCTACATGCATTTCCCAACTTCATTCCATTCAATTTTGTTCAAAATATAGAGTGAATATTTTTTTAAACAAACTTATGTAAACCATCCCAGCTTCTTAGCTGAAACTCTCTGAGTCGGTCTGGCATGGTACGCCGTGCTCCTCCCCAGCCCCAGAGGCTCACCAGCTGAAGCACTCTGTAGAACGTGTCGCTCACACTTCCACTCCCCTCTGCCGTTGCCCGTGCAGACACACTGGAGCAGGTTCCCTCTGTTGTCCTTCTTGCTCCATGTGTCTCCAATTCTGTAGGACGTCCTGGTGTCCTGATCATTGCATCTGTCTGTGTGGGGAAAGAAGCATTGAATACAGAAATGCTCTAGTAACCGACAAGCAGCCATTCACGCGAAGACAGGATGTGGCAGTTCAATGCTTCTATGCCGCTCTTGTTGGTGTTAGTACATCCTCCCCAGTGCTGGTGATGCAGGGAGTAAAAGTCAGATATGCGGGTTTGTTACAGTACGGCCCCACCTCTCCATTTGCCAGGAAAGAAAGGAAGGAGGGGAGGGAGGGAGGGAGGGAGGGAGGGAGGGAGGGAGGAAGGAAGGGAGGGGAGGAAAGAAAGAAAAAAAGGAAAGAAAGAAAAAAGAAAGAAATTGTTCAGTGTCTTTATTGATTAAAAAAAAAATTAAGACTTTCTACATTGCTTCTTTGACTCAATTCATTCTCTGGCATTCTATTCACTCCAGCGCAGTGTCTTCCAGACCTTCTCATGGTAATTGCAGCCCTTGGCCCTCTCAAAGGCTAACTCTCCTCAGAACACTAGAACGAACAGGAAGGAAGGTCCCTATCAACTGCCCCAGGGAAGCTATAAAACGATAAGAACCTAAGAACCGAGCTTCCTCCACTTGTTATGTAAAAGGATTTCTGTGGAAAAACAATTTCTTTGGCTAGAAGGTTCTCTTTTCTTGCCCTACCCTAAAACACCGGTTTTATAATTACAAAGTCACCCACACCTGCAGCCCCAGTTCCTGGGAGGTAGGGGCAGGAATATTAAGAGATCAAGGTGTCTCCCAGCAACATAGTAAGTTCTAGGCTAGCCTGGGCTTATGGGAATCCTCCCTGTACAATAATAATTGTAATAATAGCAGTAGAAATAGTAATAATTAAAGAAATAATAACAGCAAACATAAAAGTCACCAACAAAATGGCCTCATTCCATGGTTAAAAGACTCTTCTGGAGTTAAGGATGCTGTCTCTTATGGCTATAAGAAAACTGGCCTCAGGCATCCTTCTCCCTCCTAAGATTGTCTTGAAGTTTTAATTGCTGCCTCGGCCTTCAAAGTTCCATCTGTAGAATTCAAACTAACAACAGCCTTGGAATTTGCTGAAGCATGAATTTTTAAATGAATGCCAAAAAAAACAAAACAAAACAAAACAAAAACAAAAACAAAAAAAACAAACCCAAACCCAAATCAAATCTAGATATCTTGAATGTGTTTTGTTCATCCAGCTTAAAATAATAATTAAAAAATACCACCCAAGTTCAAATTCTTTGCTAAGCAAAAATAAGTCATGGAAAACGATCAAATGTTTCCCCCAAGAGTATAGACTCCTTAGACCTTCTGATTTAAAACTGTGATACTCTTCAGCCTTCCAAGACTTGTGTGGTGGTGTTTTAGCTGAAGAGAAATTAGACATCTAATTCTGGGCCCCCGCCCCCCTCCCGGCTGGCTTCGTGAGTAAAGGCACTTGCCACCAAACCTGACAGCCTGAGGTCACTGCACCCTGCATGGTCCAAACTGTCCTTTGCCCTCCACAGGCACACTGTGGCATGTGTACCTCCCACCTCCACACACAGAACCAACAAATGTAGAAAGAAATCTAATTCAGACTCTTACCAATCACTGAAAACTCTTCGGATAGCAAGCTACGTTTCTCAAACAAACACCATGTGTTCGATGAAATTGTCTAAGTACTCAGTTTGTGTGTGGTGGTATAGGAAGGGAAATATCGATCCGGCAATGGGTCAAAGATGAGAAAGGCTTGTGTATTAACCACTTAACAAAGCTCAGCATTGGGGGTTTCAACAAAGATACTGTAAACGAGTTCAGGTTTGACAACACTGTTAGCTGGGGTCTCGGCAGAGAAGACACCTCCCTTTGACCTCTGGCCTTGTGTGTATATACATTTGCCTGAATCCATGGTTGATCTTTTTTCTGAGTCTGCATTTGCAGCAATATTTAAGTCACAAAGTGAGATCCTTACTACTCACATTGTAATGTAGGAGCAAGGGTGGCTTATAATTTAACAGTCTCTCTGCCCAATAAAGAAAACACACAGAGATTTCCTATTCAAAGGATAATACAGGACACTTCTTATTTCCATTAGAGTCTTTAGTCAGTAACTCTCATTTAAACTTCAAACATAGGAGGAAATCTGAGCGCTCACAGCCTTTTGTTTCCAAGTCAATGGCTCCCCCACGTCAAAGGAGTCATTTACATGCCACTTTAGGGATTTAATTGTCCTCAGAACCAGGAAAACATCTCTCTGATAATCTCCAGATCTAAGAAGACCCACTCAGCACTTGAATAACCACTAAGGCTCTTTTTATTTTTCCTAGCTGGCGCCTAAGGCCGTGTTGAACTGAGAACTGCTTTTTCTAGTTATTTGGTGTCCTCTGGAGAAGCAGAATGTGTTGGTTATGCAGTTTTTCTGGACATCTTATGACACCGTAGGGTTGCCAAAACATTACCCAGTGTTACAACTCTCTCTAGGAATCCAGAAGCCACGGCGGGCTGCATGTTCAACAGAAAAGAGCTAAAACTTACTTCTGGAGGTGCAGGTGATACGCCCATTGCCTTCGCCCAGACAAGTACAGTCCACCATCATCCAGCCTTGGTAGGGCTTTTCCCAGGTCTCCCCCACGACGTAGGAAGTCCCAGCAGCGTGATCGAAACATTTCTCAGCTGTAGGAGAGCAAAAAGAAAGAAGGGGGAAAGGCTATTTAAAATTATAGCATCTCCCTGTAATTTAAAGTGTAGCAAAAACCAAACCCCAGCCACATGTCTCAAAGTGGCACTCTGTTCAGAGGAGCAGGCACGCCCTGAAGCTAAGCACATAGCAAGAAGCCAAAGCAAGAGGAAGCCCCAGCCCCACTGGCAGGCAAATTCTGTTTTCCTAATGAGTACACAGACTGCATTTTCTGCCAGTCCCAAGCTTCCCACTAGCATTTCAGGTGGAAAGAAATGTACATCTGTACCCTGTGGGAGATGACCCTATGCAAAAATCCCATTTTTTTTTTTTTTTAATTCATTAATGCAGTACTGGGAATTGAACCCAGGACCTTAGTTTGCTTCAGCAAGCACTCTCTACCACTGATCTGTGTGTGTCCCTAAACTAAACCAATATAAGTTATGAACGACCTACAAAGAATGAGAGGAGAGCTCTTTAAACTTTAGACTAATGTAAAAAACAAAAACTAATTTGAAAAACAGGTCTGACTTGGAGAGCTAGGAAATAGAACCCCAAACTTTGGGATTCACAGAGTACGACTGAGGCTGAGAGAGTAAATAATTAAATAAATAATAAATAAATAAATCAAACAAAAAACCCCACAACCTTCAATGTTTGTTTTTAAGGAAATTACCAAGGAGTGACCGGAGGGAGCCATGTGGCACTTTGTGTTTTAACTCACTGAGTCCCAACAAGAAATATGTCAATAGTGTGATTCCCCCATTAAATAGGATGTCTTCACCGAGGAGAGTACCTCATATGTGAACAAAAGAAATCACTTCTTCCTAAAGATTTTAACTCTTCCTTGTGCTTTTGAAACAAAATTAGGATTTCTTTACGTTTCATACTTCGGGATCTGATTTCCTTAAGGCTGGGGGATCAGATCATTTCACTAGTTTTTACGTTGTGATTCAGATAGCCTGGCCAGTGATTTGGGTTACAAAGGTTAGACTCTGCTTGCTCCTCCTTCCCCCACAATCACCTGAATGTGCGAGCCACTTACCTATTGGCTTGCAGGTCCATTCCCCTTTTCCGTTCCCCAGACACAAACACTCCAACATGTAGCCACCAGTCTCATGTGGCCTCCTCCACTTGTCACCAATCTTGTAGGACTGACCCCCTTCGTGGCAGCGATCTGTTACAGATCAAAGGCAAATAAACGTTAGGGGAAAGGGATTTAGAGAATTCAAGGGGTGCTGATCTTGTGTTCCTCCTGAGATAAGTGCTTATGTTGGCCAAGATTCGATCATTAACCCTGAGATCAGCTCCCCCCCCCCGGCAAAAAAAAAGCAGAAGGCCAACAACATATCCGCTCACTTCGGGTCAATTGTTAGCCATGGAGAAATCTGGATGGCAAGAAGTAATAAATCATGGTTCCTCAGGGAGGTCACAGATAATCTGTTCCCTAGACTCCTCTTAGACAGCAAGGTGAGTTGCATGGGTGTAACACTCCAATTTCTGGCAGAAAGCAAGCATACACACTCATGAACATGGAAACTCTGACACTTTCTTAGGCTGTTAAAGCCAATGGCTGAATTGTATGCAAGGTCTTACTGTGTACCATTGACTCTTGGGTTTTGCCAGGAAACTTGGACATTAAGTGTTGGAAATATTGGTTTGGTCTATTCAGAAGGAACTGATGGTTCTTTTGGACAGAGGACTTTCTTTTTAAAAAAAAAAAAAAAGACCTAACTTTTAAATATAAGAAAGTCTTATTAATAGAAAGTTCTGGCAACCCAATGAGTCATACTAGAAAGATTGCCTTAGCTGTAGACTTCCTGAGAGTCAGCCCAGCACCCAAAGTTCCTTGGAGACACACTGCTCATCATTCTGTGTTGTATTTGAGAACGGCAAGATTCTCTCCCCAATCTAATCTATTCATCACACAGAACCAGACTCCATGACAAAGAACAAAAGTTCATCTGGCTCATAGCTGAGGATGATAGTTGATCAATCATCTCGCTTAAAGATGACCAAGTAATTTAAAATAGGTACATCCCTTGCGCATATCTTATTGAAAAGAACCAAGAGATCTTCCACTGGCATGTGACACACACACACACACACACACACACACACACACACAGAAGAGCAGGAGTTACACCTCTGTTTAGATCCATCATTCAGAAGTACAAGAGCTAGCTGAGTGACCACATGGGGTTTGGTCACAAGGATAACAAAAGGAGGCAGGGACAGGACAGAGAAAGCGACGTGTATATGTGACCTCCATCATCATATCACCCAAGGCCTTTCTTACTTGCAATGGTACAGCTGATCCTGCCTCGCCCAGCCCCAATGCAGGTACAGTCCCAGATCATGGAATCCTTAGGGCGCTCATAAGTGTCGCCCACTTTGTAAGTGTTTCCAGTGTATTTGTCAAAACAGGTCTCTTCAGCTGTGGAAAGGAAAAAAAAAGTCCCGTGTGAGTTTCACACACATACACCGCTACTTTGGAACTAAAGTGAGACAAATTTCAAGTTAGGCTTTAATAGAACCAGAGCTCTTGACCTTCGGCAAGCTCTCCACTGCTCTCTTATTTATAATGTAAAGAATTCTCAGGAAAAAGCCACACCCTGAGACCAGCTGAGTTGCAAAGGAAAGATTTGGAATTCCAGTCTCAAGCCAGGGAAATCAATTCAAGGGTCACAGGGACACAAACAGTTTGAAGGTGGCCTTCTTCCCAGCAGGCGTTGGCCTTTGTCAGCCCTACTGAAATATTTCCCCGGTATCCTCCCTCAGCAGCCTCCAGAAGGGCCTGCTGTAATTCACAAGAAGCAGATGAAGGGGCTTCGAAGACTCAGAAACTGCAGCTAACAAATCACTTTACAACCTCAGTGCTTCAAAGCAGTTTCTGGTCCATAATCGGGAGCCAGAGATCTGAGATAACTTTCTAATAAATTAAGCCTTTACAAGCAAACTTTTGTAAGTTTTCTTTTTGAAGGGAGACATGCAAAACCTTTCATTTTCCAATCAAAAGAATAAAAATGAAGGCTTTGGAAACTAGTTTGGATTGCATTTGTTTTAGAGCACGTGAAAAGCCAGGAGAAGAAGTTTTACTAAGAGAGAATTACAAGTGATTCTAGCAGGGTGGAGGAAAGAGCAAATGTGTTTTTATTTAAAGCATCATTTCTGCCAGGGGCCAGACTGCCTTCCACTTACGTTCAGGTTTGCTCTCGCAGTTAAAACCTCTGCTTCCTCCATAGCAGGTACAAACCAGGGCGTTGCCTAGGTAGGTCCGTTCCCACTGCTGATTTATCTGATAGTGCTTCCCGTTGTCAAAACAGCCAGCTGTGAAGAATTGAGGGGAAAGTTATTACAGCTTCATCCCTCCTCCCCTTTTTCCCCTACAAAGTTACTGAATTTTGCCAACTGACTTGGTGAGCCTGAACAAACACAAAAACTCTTAAAAAGCAATATTTCCCTAAAATTCAGATGTGGGAGCTAGCTAGTTAAAGCTTTAAGCATTGTCTATGCAGATGGTTTTTTTTTTTTTTTCTTATCTTTTAACATGGTTAAAAGTTATACAATGACGTCATGTCCATCTGGTCAGGGGAACTACATCAGCAGAATGGAAACATTCTGAGAGGCAAAAAAGTAGAAAATACCTTTAAATCATGAGGGGCTTCAATCTTAACAGCAACAACATCAAATAAGACAAGAAAGGAAACTTTTAAGTTGGGTGTCCTGGTGACTATGCCAGTAACCCCCAGCTCTGTAGAAGCTGAGGCAAGAGAATTGCTCCAAGTTGAACACAAGCCTGGAGAACATCAGGCTAGCTTTGGCTACGGTGTGAGATCATCTCCAAGTGAAAAAAGAAAAAAAGAGAAAAAAAAAGGAGGGAGAACTTTTAAAGGAAGAGTGGGTCTCTGAAAAACTGGAAGAGAAACGCATATCCCTGCTCTTGATGAAGAATCCTTTTGGGGGAGCCCTGAGGTATCCCCCAAAGCACCGAGCTAACAACATCTCTTTCCAGTTGGTAAGAAACTACCTATTTAGATACTTTTCTTCCTCCCCATTTATTAAATATTTAACCAACTATTTACTAATAAGGAAAATAAGGATCGGGGAACTACACTAATCTCAGATGTAAAATTTTTAAGTTCATGTTTCTTTTCTCTTTCACAAGTTTGGGTTCCCGGAAGGGCGAACTGAAGGTGTGGAATTTGTTAGCGCACTTGAGGGGAAGGACAGATGGTCCCTGCCTCCACTGTACCCGCAACCAGCCTGCTCAAACCTAAGCCCTTTTGTGTCCACAGCTGGTTTCCTTCAATAAAGCGCGCACTCACATACGTTCGCACAGCCACGCACGCGCGCAAAACTTTAGCCACAACTTCTGCGGGAGCTGAGGACCAACCCATCCCTGGTGCCGGCCGGTTTCAGCCAGACTGTCGGTACTCACGCTTGCTCTGACTGACAGCCACCGGGGACTGAGGCTGCACGATTTGCTGAGCCTGCCTCTTGCTCTTCCCGGTTTCGGTGCAGCGCACCGATGTCCCCAGGCACAGGACTGCTAGCAGCAGCAGCCGCCCGGGTCCCGGACCCCTGAGCATCTTGAGTGGATGGGAGGAGAGTCGCCCTCCCCAGGACGCTAGTGGCCACGAAGTGTGGTTCCCCTCGCAGCCTGCAGGAAAAGTCCTGAGGTGGGGACGCCTGTAAGAAGATGGAAGGAGGACACGGGAGAGGACCAGAAGTTGTGGCCGCTGGCCCGGCTCACACCCTGGGCTCCTTTTCTTCCCCTGTGCAGCGCAGCGGGTGCGAGCGGCTGAGCCCCGAGAGCAGAGGCTTATATGGGACAGTCCCTTCCCGCCCCCCACGAGGCCCTGCGCGCCCGGGAGGAGGGTCCCGTCCGACTCCCCCCGCCCCTCCTGCCGCCGCAGCCGCCGCCGACCGCGCGCCGATTGGCCCGGAGTCCGGGTGACGTCACGGGGTACGGTGGGTTCGCCCCGAACAAAAGAGATGCTGATCTCCCGCCAGGTCTGGGACTGGAGAACTTTTTTTTTCCCCCTTTGGTTTCCTTTGCGGTCGTCAAACTTTTGGGAGGAGGATTGGGGGTAGGGATGGGAAACGGCTGTAAAGTGAAGTAGACTCGGAGGAAAGGGAGGGAGGGGCTGGAGCCGACTGAAGCCTGGGGGGGGGGGCAGGTTTACCCCCTCGTCTCTTTCCTTTTTTTTTTTTTTTTAATTGGTGACCGTGGTGGTGTTTGAGAACATTGCGTCACCTCTGAGAAAAGTCTGTGCTCACCGGGGTGTATTTTGTGGGAAGTGAAAAAGTCATTAAGTGGCCACTACCTTGTCCCTGTAGGAATCCAGACTTCACTTTTGCAGCCCCGGGGCAGGGCGGCTCTTCCTGGTGCTTTTCCTGGGTCCCGGGCGCCGCCTAGGGTCCCCTTTCTTTGCCTATTCGGTGTTAGGTAGGCTTAGACTCCGGTTTCTCCATGAAGTACCTGCTTGGTTTCGAGGGAGAGCCCCGGAGAGAGTGAGCGCGTGTCAAAGGTGACCCCTTCCCTGAGCTTCTACAGCCCGGGGTTGTGCACGGCGCCCTGAAGATTCCGGGCAAACTCACAAGACCAAGTTTCTCTGCAAAGATGAAGCAACAGAAAGTTTCTTTTCTAAGTCATGAAGCAAAGTTTTCCTTTCCTGGGATTGGGGTGCCCGTTTCTTTTAGAAGGCCTGTGGTGAACAGCTTGAGAAGGGGGAAATTTGAACTGGCTGATGAAGTTGGGGAGAGGGGGTAGCTTTAGGTCCAGGCCACGTTCACTGGGCCATTTGCACTCAAAGCAGAGACCTAGGTGGCCTCTGTAAGAGAGCTGGGGTGGGGATGGGTACAAAGACTTTATGTCTTGCCTTCCTCCAGCCTTCCCCGGAATTCCCTTGCATGTATCTGGGCGTTTATTTTTTTCAGATTTCACAGTCATGGCAGAATTCCACTATCCACCCCCTCCCTCGCCGCCAGATTTTTTAGATTTCAATTGTTATCTGCTCCAAGAATGTATAAAGTTCCACTGAAAAGTCTCCGGAAATTCTCCGGACTTTCTACACTACTGAGATGGGAGAGGGGATAGGAGACGTCCCCCTGAAGCTCGCAGCTCTAACACGTTGGTCTTTTTTTTTTTTTTTTTTTTTTTAACCTTTCAGACACACACAGCCCAGTTGCTGTGCTTCAAAATGAGAAGCCCACTATTTTCAAAGCAGCAGGTCTGAACTCCAAACTTGGCTTTCTCCTTCGGTTAGGCACGTGGTCTCATTTGCTTTGAGAACACATTAAAGCTACCAGCAAAATATGTTATTTGTACCAGGTTCTTGTTTTCGCCAAAAGTTCCGCTGTAAGGATAATTTGAATTTGTATGCTTTATAAAATCCTCAACACATTAAAGACGCAAAATTAACATTTATTTTTATTGATGTAAAGAACTAAAAACAAGAAAACGCACAACGAATACCAGTCTCTTACAAGCGGTGTAAAATAAGTCGAGAATCTTTGTGACCAACACTCGGGGTTGAACGAGTGCCATACATTCCCCCAAATTTAGAATCCCGTCTGAGTTAGTTTTTTTGGAATTTCTCATCATCCCTTGACAAAACGGTTTTCTCTTTCAGATATAAAAGGGCTCCTTGTAAAACAGTGAAGTTCTGGGAAGTGCTCTCTCCAGGGGAGAGAAGGATACCTGGAAATCAGGATGCTTGCTAGATAAACCTGAGGGGACGGCTTTCCACAAATATGGCAGATCCTGGAGGAAGGAAATAAGCGGTTAGAAAAGAATTTTGTCACAAAAACATGATACTTTGGTATATTTACCGTACTCAAAATACTTTAGAATAATATACTTATTACAGAACTTTGCGGGGAACCCACTTTACATTTCAGAAGAAAGTTTTCTCCTTCAGCCCCATAGAAAATATCTCCTGTGGCCCACAAGCAAAAATATTTGGCAGAATTTTATAGAAATGCTTTTACTTGAAAGCTGTATTTTGGTTTTGATTTTTGGACATGGAGACATTTTCTTAATTAAGGTAAACCAGCCTTGCTACAGTATCCTTTCACATCCATTTCACTTCCAATTCCAAGTCGATTCTCTCTAGCTCAGAGATAATTAAATCTTAAAGACTACAGTTGAGGGTCAGGGCACTGGAGAGACAGCTCAATGGTTATGAGCACAGGCTGCTCTTCCAGAGGACCTGGGTTCTATTCCCAGCAACCACATGATCGTGACCACTCACAAAGCATCTGTAACTCTAATTCTAGGGAATAAGTCGAAGTTACACCTCACCAAACTTTTGGGGGTTTGTTTTGGTGTTTTTGTTGTTGTTGCTGTTGTTGGCTTGTTTTGTTTTGGGAGGGTTGTTTTGTTTGTCTGTTTGGCCCTTTTGTTTGTAGTACTTTTAGCATTTTCTGGTTTTATTTCAAAGACCTGATCCTAGGTTGCAGCAACAGAACATCCTCATTTCTTAGTTTTTCCTAGGGGGATGTTGGCCTGAATTCAGTATACCGGTGGCTTTCCTTTCCCCCATCGGCTCCTTGGGGCACTAGCTGTCTGTGTGTGAGGGTATGAATGTGACCAAAGACACAACTAACCATGAAGGGCAGTGCCACCTCGCCTCCCTCTGTAACTGCCATGGTGGCAGAATTTTCCCAGGGTTTCTGACACCTTAAAGTTCCACTAGGAAAAGGGAGCACAAGCATTTGTGGGGTACATTCTTCAGATACTTTGCTGTTGGAGGGAGACGATTAAGAGTGCGTGTAGCATAGTACTTGAATTGGATTGACTTCTTTTGAGTGTAAGTCACAGTTGGGAGAAGAGCAAAGATCACTTATTAGACCCACTCAGGACTGCGATAGAAACAGCTCACAGGATAAGTTTTAAGGGTAAGATTAATAAACATTATAGTTAGTGTCTCTACTGACCAAATTGCTTGCCTATTGGGGGAGGGGAACCCCTGATAAGAACACCTAGAGTTCAAAGAATACAACTGGGTGACAGTGGCTGGGATTTTTTTTTTTTTTTCCCTTGAAAATCTTTGGCCTTTATCCTTTTGTCACTCTCTCAGTCCTGCCACCGGAAGTCTTTGGCTGGGTGACCTTGAAACTTTCAGCCTCCGAACCCTGTAGTATGAATGTCCTGATTTTCTATCAGTAAGTTGGATGAAAGATTACAGTTGTTTTGTTTATTTTGGTTTTTAGGGGGTTTGGGTTTTTTTTTGGGGGGGGGGGTAGTGTGTTGTTTTGGTTTTGGTTTTGCGTGAAATCCTTCCTTCGTTTTCTCCTTAAAAAAGCCATGTTTGCAGAAATGCTGTTCATTAAGCACAGGTGCAGAAAAAACATAAGCTGTCCCGTGGGCAGCCCGTGTGGAGAGAGTGCAGGAGCAGTTTGTTCAGACTCCACAGGAAGCCTGTAACGGGGGAGCAAATGTTTGATAACGGCTTTTAAATTACACCATGAAAGCTGGCTAATTTTAACTTAATAAGCATTTTATTTATATTTGAAGATACCTTTAAAAAATTTTTTTTAAAAATCAGCACTTTAAAAGGCCTTAATCTATGCCTTTTGCTCCTTAACGGGAATGCTCTTTTCTCATTAGAATGATGTAACTCCCAAAGGCTTCGCAAAGGAGTCAACTTCATCTAGTAAAACAGAGAGAACTACCGTGCAGCTGGATTACTTCTGCAGACTGTCTCCACTGCCCAAGACACGCAACATGTGGGTGGGAAACTTTTATTTATATTAATTGCTGGTTCTTTTTTCATCTTGGCTTTATCTTATGTTGGCAACATGATTTGAAGTCCAATTTTGTTATGTTGGCAATTTGTTTTAGAAGAATGACATAAAAGAAAAAAAACTTGAAATATTTTTCATACTTAAATTAGTTTTACTTTTTTTACCACCACATACTTACAAATTACATATCGCATATTTCGTATGCAACCAGTCATGAAGGTAGAATCAGATGCATAAAAATAACCATGAATATTATGCTTTAAGTAAAGATGTATGCCAGTAGTAGACTATTGTGGTAGAGGTGGCAATAGTCATTCTTGGTGCTTAGTGGTAAAAAATTAAGGTCATATACAATTGAATTATAGAAATGAAGACAAAAATATGGTCCTCTCAAAATTGATACTGAATCACATCCTAGGTTAATTCAATATATTGTTTTATTAGCTATGAAAGTTTTACTAGCATGAAATGGACATTTAAAATCGCTGCTTAAAGCATGAAAAAGGAAGGCATTGCTCCCATGCACAGAATCGTAACATCCCAATAGCCTAATAGAAGAGAGTAAGTAGACTTTATTAAACACTAATCTAAGCTGCAGTTTCTCACTCTCCTACCAACAGCTGTCTTGTTTTGCTGAGTTGCGAATGGAACCCAGAGCCGGAAGTGTGCTAAGCCTGTGCTCTCAACATTAAGCTGTGGCACCAGCCCCCAACAAGAGCTTACAGGAACGTCCCATTGTCCTCTCTTCCTCACAAACCAGAACCTAGGGCTCAGGAAATCTCTAGAATGGCATTTTCTATATCACCAGTCTTAGAGAAACAGTGTATGGCTTCGTAATCTCACTCTTGCCACCAAAGCACCGATAAAGCCATTGACTACAGGATGTGTGTCATCACCAACATGAGACCAGTTCATCTAAGAGAGGTCACATAGACACCTATTCACTGCTGTGCTACTGGCTCCTGCTCGTTGTACAAACAAGGGCTGTTCAGTCTCATGGTGTCTGACTAATTTTGGGTGGACAAATGGGGGTTGAGGGAGGGGAATTGAACCCATGGTTTTGAACATGTCAAGCATACTCTGCTAAGCCCCAAGTCCCTTCTGCCTAGTTTGGCCATGTTGAATCAAATGTGAAAGACTAGAGACTCTCTCCAACCTGAAAGTTTGGTGGGGAATGGTCTGTTTTAGGTTGGTCTCTAGAGGCCCAGCCTATCCTCAGTGCTCCCCTGGGGGGGGCGCTTTTGGTAAATGAAGAAAGAGTCTAAGGACTGCTTCTCTGGTTACGAGGAGACCACAGCCTGGAGCAGTACTCAGTACTTTGCCTGTATTATTTAACTTTGTCCACAAAGCAACTGCCAGAAATAGATATTAACAGCTTCGTTTTTTACTCTCTGAGGCTCAGAGTTTAAAGATGAGAGACTGGGCTGGAATTTAAATTAAGGTCCCTGACATAAAATTCATGTCCTTCACCAAGACATTCATGGCTTTCCCCGAAGTGATTTTTGCCCCACATAAGTTACAAGCAACGTGGGAAACTCTCTGACTTTACCTCAGCTCTTCCTCCAGATCAGCTGCTTTGCTCTGGGCCCTGGGGCCTGGCCCTCAGGATTATTCAGCCAGCTGCCTGCTTGCAGGAATACAGGAGGAAAGGGGGCAGGAAGTGTCCTCCCTACCCCACCCCAGCCCTTCTGATAGCAGCTTCCTTCTCCTAGAACTTGCCTTTTCAAAGTGGGGGCAATACAGATCAAGATTGGTCTGGATTTGGGGTGGGTAAAAGATTAGAGAATGGGTTTTTCTAAAGTAAACAAATACGATCAAATTAAATAAAAAATAAGCTTCTGTAGTTGTTAATTTATTCCATTAGAATTCTAATCAAATTTATTCCTGGGGATAGGGTGGGTCAGAGAGAATGCATCAGAAGATAGGCAGAGCTGTGGAACTTGGATCCAGATAAGATCTCCTTCAGGACGCTCCCTTAGGAGGAGGCCAGCTCTCAAGAGCTCTGTCCTACTAATGGTGGCCCAGGGTGACAAAATTTTTACTAATTTTTTCTTTAAAGATTTATGTATTTATTTTATGTATGTGAGTACACCATCCCTTTCTTCAGCCACACAGAAGAGGGCATTGGATTGTGACGGTTGTTGCTGGGAATTGAACTCAGGACCTCCGGAAGAGCAGTGAGTGCTCTTAAGATTTTAAAATCTCACACACACACACACACACTATATATATATATATATATGTATATATATATACATATATATATACATATATATATACACATATATATACATACATACATATGTACATAGATATGTGTATGAAGAAGAGAGTTTATGGAGCTGGAGTTACAGGTGATTGTGAGCTGCCCAACCTGAGACCCTGGATACTGGGAGCTGAGCTCAGATCCTCTAGAAGAGCAGTATGTTCTCATATCTGAGCTGTTTCTCCGGCCCCAAGTGTGACAATATTTCTTAGTTTCTAATTCTTGAAACCTTAACCATCGCTTATTTATCCATTGTTCCAACTTTGGTAACAAACTTTCCCCCAAAGTCTTTCCATGAAACACCATCTGAATTCTGTTTTCTGATGGTATTTAGGAGGACAAGACAAAAGGTAAACACAGTGTGAAATTCTGGGGAGCACACCAATTCTGTCCTGATTTTGTCCTAAGTGACAAAGAACTGTTGAGTTCAGGCCTGCAACACCATAAGTGGGAAGATGTTTTTCTTCAGAAAACGAGTATCTTTCCCTTTTAACTATTCTTTCTTAAAGTGTGGTAGTTCCCCCCCCACCCCCGTTTCGTTCTCGTTTGAACTAATTACAAGTGCTTAGAGTGTTTAAGTGATTATCACTTAAACAACTGACTCAGATGGTTCTGCAGATTGTGCCTCTGGCCACTCCCATTTATGGAGGAGAGGAAGGTGATTAGAGCGTTATGACGTTTTAAAAGATGGTTTGTCGTTTTCTTGAAAATTGTCCCTTCAGGTTTCAACTGCGTTTGAGGCATGCACTTCGATAAGGCTTGTCGTGTGTACATCACAAGGTGGGTTGCCTCTGATAAGAGTGACCAAAAGTGCTCTGGTCCTTGGTGTGACTGTTTTCCTCCTGTCCTCCCTGTCCCTCACCACCGATGAGTCAACTCCCTGACACCTTGGGTTAGTTTGCATTTTCTACTTTTATGTGCATCTGGCTCTTCGGCTGGGGATGACTATTTTTGATATTCATCTTTGTTTATTGTATGAATAAATCATTCTTTGTACGGATGGATTTTTTTCCCCCCGTTGGATAAATATCTAGCAATGAAATTGTTCAAATCATTTACTAGGCGAGGTTTTTCCTAGCATTTTGAGACATTGTCCTCACTTTGTCATATTCCTCTGTCTGTCCCACGGGGACAGTACGTGGCATCCTGGCCTCGAACATCCTGTCACAAGGAATGGTTGCTTCATGCGAGGCAGCAATTCGTTCCCGCCTCCGCATGAGCAGTTACTAAGAGGCTCCTCTGTTTCTGACAGTGTAAATACGCTAGTCAACAACTGGGAAAAATATTATCCCTTTTGCACCATACTTCAGTTATAATTTGGGATTGGATTATGTATTTTTTTTAATGTATTGTGTGTAACAGTGTGGGTGCGTGAACGCCGTGGCACACCTATGGAGATCAGAGGACAGCCCTTATGAGTTACTTCTCTCCTACAAAGTGGGTCACAGGATTGGATTCAAGCTGTGAGGTTTAAGGACAGGCATATATGTTTACCCATTGGTCTATTTTGACAGCCCATGGATTATGCATTTTTAGAAAGTCTATTTTGTGGCCCTTTCATTTGGAGTCCAGAAAAACATGTTACTTTTGGCAATTTTTCAGTCCATAAAATTTTTACTGTTACTTTAATATTCCCCGTCTGCTTATCTGGTATTATATCATTTTCTACCGTCCCACTGTTTGAAAACAAATTCTACTGCTCTTGAGGCATGATGTCAAAGGTTGAAATGGGAAAAAGAGTTTAGTCAAAACCCAATGAGGAAAAAGGCACTACAGGAAATAAATACTATAACCATGGTTTGGCTAGGTGCTGACTTTAATGATTATCAAGCTAATTGGTAGATAATGATAGTGTCTCTTATTGTCTAATGTAATTGGTATGTAAATAAGGTGATGCCCATTAGTTTCTATGCGAAGTTGTTACTCATGGCTCTGATGACTCTGGACATTCTAACATTTATCCTTCTCACCGTGATCCTACTTTAGTGTTTCTCCATATCAGCTCTCGGAATTTTCATTGACACTTTTCTCCCAAATAACACTGTCACATGCTTAATGGAGGGCATTGACTTCATTCCTACTAGGAAATCTTTTTTCCCCCTTACATTGCTTATTTTTAGGGGGATGGCAGGGACTCCCAGCTGTCTGTATAGAGCAGTCTCTTCTGGGCAAGTCTTCTCATGCACAGCAGACTTTGTTTACGGCCTCCCTGGTGGCTAGATACACAGTAGACATCATCCTCACCAGTGGAATGTGAGAAGTGACATGTTTCAGACCCAGGGTGGGGAAGTCATTCCGCAGCGTGACTCCTTCAGCTCATTCCCACCAGCAGAAATGAAGATGTGGCTGACGTCCAGCATTTACCGTAAAGATGATGAAAATGTTTTGGAATTTTTTTTTTTTTGGCTCTGAAAAATCCTGGTGAGCAGAACTTGACCAGTGACCTGGGTCATTCAGTTTGGGGCTGCTGTCTGAAACAGAAATATACCTTTTATTCATGAAGGCCCTGTAGGCACATCTGATATAGAACCAGGCTTTTATAGGAGGCTCTGCCTCCCATGGCTTCCCTTCTTTTCATTTGCTAGCTTAGCCCTGGTGTTGACGCCTCTGTATCACAGCGCTCTCTCTTTCTGGCTTTCCTCTCTCTTTCTAGTATATACACGCAGACTAGATTTGTGGTTTCTATGCCAAACTCCCCTAATGTTTTGCTATTTACTACTGAGAGTCGTAAATGTAGACTGTCCAATAAATATTTCTGGGTCCCTGCTAAGAGGACTAGTATGATTGAAGGATTTTTCCTCCCCTCAAATCTACCTGTTGAAATCCTTATCAGTCGTAACCTCTCATTGGGACCTTAAGCGGGGGAACAGCATCTTTAAAGAAGTGATTAAGTTACGAGTTTCTTAAGGTGAGCCCTGATCCTCTGGGACCGTTGCCCTTATGGAAAGGGCAGGATGGTCAGTAAGCTGACTGAACTCTACAGCTTGGTGTTGATGGAGCCTCATAACTCCAGACCCCAGCATGGCTGCCACACAGACCTCTCCTACAGCTGCCACCTGACACGGTGACTTAGTTATGTCATCTGGGGAGAAGGAGAGAGGATGTCTGGCCAAAGGGGAGTCTGGAATTTGAAGGAAAATAAGAAATAAGAAACGGTAACACAAGCTCTGAAGACATATTTAAACTTAAATAAGGAACCAGTGACTAACACATAGAGGACAGGCCGACTTGGAAGAAAGAGTCAATGTTTCCACAGATGACTCAGGGGTCAAGGCTTGCTTAGAGTCTTGGAGGAGCCCATAAGAGTTTATTTTTGATGCAGAATCTCACTGTATAGTCTTGGCTGGCCTGGAACTCACTGTGTAATCCTGGCTGGCCTAGACCCACCTGCCTCTGCCTCCTCAGTGTTGGGATTAAACACATTCATAGCCGGACCCAGCTTCCACAGTATTTTTAAGAGGTGATCTTGCTAAAAGAGGAAAAAGATCAATGGTCAGTGTTGATGTCTTAAAGGAAATAAAACAAAACAAAGAGAAGAATAAGACCATGAGAAATCTAATAAGTCTAATCTAATAAATCTAATAAGAACCAAACAGTTTGAAGGTAGCTTGATGTAGATTGGTCATTATTCACTGCACAGAGTAACCATGCACTTGAAAGAAGTCCTTTTCTATAAGGAGATCCCTGACACATCTAGGATCTCTCAGATGTTAGAGCTGGACAGATTTACTCTGGTCTTTGATCAGCACGGGAGTTTTGACCTGCTCTGTTTCTGACCTGGGCCAGTTCACCCCTCCTTAGGCAACCCGGTGGTCCCCCACTCCCGGGAGGTCACCATATTGATGCCAAACTTAGTGCGAACGCCCGATCAGCCTAGCGCACTACAACCCAGAACTCCTAGACTCAAGGGATCCTCCTGTCTCAGCCTCCCAAGTAGCTGGGATTACAGGCGTGCACCACCGTGCCCAGCTACTCTGGTCTTTGAGTAGTTTCTAAACTAAAGTGACAAAAATGAGCCTCTGTTCTGCTGTCTCTGTTGTCCCAAGTCCAAAATGCTGAACAGAGTTTGACGGCATAGATCTCGTGTGCTTGGTTCTATTTCAATTACAGCCTCTATAGTCTTTGATACCATAATACAAATGTAGGAGCAACTTTCTACTACCTAAATCCACTGCCATAGTAGACCAAAAAGATAGTAACCCTTGCCGCGTGCGCTGCTGATAGATCTGTGACTTTTTGAGTCTCAACAGCGGGAAACAAGTAGAAGATAATGAAGACTAAACAGTGTGACATCCAAGCAATGTGGCATTCATCAGGATGGTTCCTAGACACCACCTGTAATGACAGTTCATTCATGGCACTTAAGAGATTTAGCAGCTCCAAAGGAAGGCCAGAACATGAGTATTTACGACATTGCCCTTTATTAAGATGGCTCATTGCCTGGATGCATGTGGATAAGTTTTGAGGCTGCACACAGGATGTTGTTGCAGGTTCCTAGAAGGCTACCTGAAGGAAATCTGTGGAGTAAATCTCTCTCCTAATGGCTACCACATTGTAAAATGTTAGTGGTGGCAATGTCAGCAAAGGACGGGTCCTTTGACCATGATGCTGCCTCTGGACCATCTCTGCCCATTAGAATTCAGTGACTTGTGCCCAGTTTGAGCCTGTCAAGAAAATGCTTACTCGGTAGTACCTATGATAGCATATCTGTGATATAGACCAACGTAAGCTGCTCTCCACTGAAGATTGTGTCTGGTTATAAGAAACAGAGCAGTGGACCTGTCTTCTGAGGAGCAACTCATAGCCACTTGTTCATGGATGGAACTTCAAGCTCCAGATGACTGAGTGGTGAAGACCATGTAAGAAGCCTAACCTTACTCTCTCTTTTACTATCTATATCCTCAAAAGAAAATAATTGATTTATTTTGTTCTGTTGCGTTTTCTGCCGATGACCATGTATAGAATTGGCTTTTTATGAACAGCCAACCAAGTCGTTTGGTGATGGTAAACTCCTTTCACAGTTGAGACAATTCTCGTCTTCAGGTTCTTCTGAACTGTGTAGACGTTCGTATTAATCTTCTGTGGATATTCTATCACACCCCTCAGTACTCAAGACTGTGACTATTCTTTTCGAGTTTCTGAGTCTTGAAAGCTGGCTCTTTATTGCTTGGCAGATGCTCTAGGACTACCTGCAACCCAGCAAGCAAGATGGCCGGACTGCTGTCTAGAAACTTTCAAGTCAAAAGGAACGAGTTACCATAAGCTGATTGAGCCATGCCTGTCCGTGAGCCTCTTTCCCTTCCCCAGGAACAAGATGTGAAGCAGGAGTCTGCAGCTATGCTGATATGTATATAGTGGAGAAGATGCGAGCTCTTCCTGGAAAGTTCTTGTGGGATAGTAACTGTTAGGACACTCGCTAACTGAGCACTCATCTTGTCAATAGAATGTCTTCCAATTGCCTTTGAATTCTGCATCCTTTAAGTAAAGCCATTGCATCAGGATTCAAAACAGTTTTTAGAAAGCAAACGATTTCTATATCATACATCTGCTTTTTCTTGGTTATTTTGAAGATGCAGCTCTTGAATTTAAAAAATAGGCCTTGCTAAGTTAAGGAAGGAATCTTACAATGGTCACTTCTAAATATAAAGCATAAACTCTTTTATTGTACACTTTATAACAGTCAAATTTAAGAACTCAAATAACGAGAAACAAGAATTATCAAGACACTTGATTTAAACTGAATGTTTTAACTATTCTTTGGCTTAGATTTTTTTTTTTTTTTCTCAACGAATTTTTTTTTTTTTTTTTTTTTTTTTCCGGACCCAGGCCTTGTGCTTGCTAGGCAAGCGCCTACCACTGAGCTAAATCCCAACCCTTTTTTTCTTTTTTCTTTTGCTATGTCTCTGAGTTTAAAAAGACAATGAGAGGCCAGGAAAGATGAAAAAAGTTGTGCTACCAAGATGTGACAAGCAATCATGCAAACAAGAATTGTTCACTTTCTTGGAAAATCAAAAATAAACAAGACTTGCTCCTCAATGCTCAAATATCCTGATGTGCCAAGATTATCAGAATATTTAAGCAATGAAGCAATTCTAGTCACTAGGTCAGAAATCAGAAGGGATAGCTAATGGCTATCTCTTGAAGGTATTGGTGTTGTCAAGGTATACCTAGTAACATATCCAAACCTTTACATAGATATTTGTTATAGATTGAACATGTTTTGCCATCTTCTCAGTTTGAAGCCTGATCCTCAGTGTGCTCAGTTTTGGAGAGAGAGAGAGAGAGGGGAGAGAGAGAGGGAGAGAGAGAGAGAGAGAGAGAGAGAGAGAGAGAGATTCCTGAAGCCAGTCTTGATCGCCAACTTAATTGGACTGAGAAGTGTCTCCAGGAGTAGTACGGCACCAGCGTGGCTGGTGGAGGGGGCAGATTTTCAAGCACATTCAGTTCGAAGAGAAACGTTATCCTGGCTGTGAGCAGAACCATCCTATAGATCGGGACCCTACATGGAACAGAACGGGTGAAAGGAGAAGTGTTCCTTCCCTTCAGTCGTTTCTCTCCTGGATTTGGTCACAGCACCTAGAAGTGCTGAGTAACAGGAAATTGTTTGCAGGTGAGTACGGTCATTCAAAAGCATCTGAACTGGTTTGCAGGGAGGAATTTGAAAAATTTTTTATGACGTGGGCTAGAAGCCTGAGCGTGCAAAAGCAGAGGTTCATACTAGGTAATCTTGATGGACAACTCACCAGGTGAGAATGTCACTAGCAGTACCGTCTGTACAGATGAGGCTTCATGCTACACTGTTGTAAATGGCTTTCAGAGACTCTGGGAGAGACTGAGTTACAAGACGACATACTCATTGAGAAATTTCAGGACAGCCTAGCATTCGCACTGTGATATGGATGTTGCTGGCCGCTTTTAGCCAAGTATACAGTGAGAATTTGAAGTGAAAAAAAAAAAAACAGAACAGAAGGATTTGGGGGAGAAAGTGATATTTTTTTTCTACAAAAGAATCATGTTCAAAGTTGGATCCCAGGGAAAGGTGGTTGTAAAGAGATAGAGACGGTTTAAAGAATGCAGGTACACTGGGACCATGGGAATGATGCCTTAAAGGCATCTCAAGATTTAGCTCATTTTAAAAAAAGACTTTCTTCTCAGAAGGGAGCATCTCTGAGGTGTCTAGAGTGCCCAGGCATGCCTAGGGGATAAACTCACCAGGATTTGTCCATCAAACTCGGCCATGAGGCACACAGAGACAAATGCCACTGTGGTCCAGAGGGACCTTGGTTACCACTTGAAAATGGTGGCCAACATTAACATAATTCTTATGATGCTAATTTTGCAAGTGTGAAAAGGAACAAGGGTTATGGGATCATAAGGACAAGGCCTGAGATGTCAAAGAAGGAAGGTCTGGGACAGGATGGGAGTGGGGGTTATTGGAAGGGAGTATGAATGTCAAACAGGTCAGATTCCCTGCAAACAGCCTTGAGAAGGTGAAGCATAAAACTTTGAGGATAGAGCTCAAGCGACATTAGAGAGTGCTAGGTGTTGGAGGTGCCAGAAAAGTGAATATATGCGGAATGAAGCTGAAGACTGAGTGGACCCAACTCAATAGAGAGATGGAGTGGGTTATAAACTGCAAGGCCAATAGGAGTGGGACTACCCAAACCCATTGGAGCTCCCATCAGGACACCAAGTGCTCTGGATGCTGGTGATGGAACTGCAGGATTTGGGGTTTGGGTCTTGTTTTGGTCCCATGGGTCTTCCCATGTTATTTCCCCATTACTCTCATTTGCAGTGGGACTGTTCATTGTGTGTTGTCGTATATCACGGGTATGTAATATGGGGTGTGTCTGTGTGTGTACTTGTGTGTGCGTGTTCAGTTAATAGACTTTAATATATTATATATTAAATAATATGATGTGTGAGAGAGAGAGAGAGGGAGAGAGAGAGAGAGAGAGAGGGAGAGAGAGGGTCTTGTGTATCTCAGGTGGCTCTTGAACTTTTTATGCAGCTGAGGATAACCTTTAACCTTTGGTCTTTCTGCCTCCACTTCCCAAGTGCTGGGATTAAAGGTCTATACCACCAATCTTGGTTTATACAGTGTTGGGGATTGTGTGAATTAATTTTTTATTGCTGTGATGAAACCCTACAACCAAGGCAACTTATGGAAGAGACAAGTTTTGGGGGGGCTTACAGTTTCACAGGGTTAGAGTCCTTGATGGTGAACTGAACCTGGAGACTCACACATCTTGAATGCCAAGCACTAAGCAAAGAGTACACTAGTAAATGAAAAGAGGCTTGGCCACTCTCAAAGCCCACCTCAGTGACATAATTCCTCCAAGAAGGCCTTGCATCCTAATCCTCCCTAAATAGTTCCACCAACTGGAGACCAAGCTTTCAGATTCCAGAGTCTATTCAGGATCTTCTGATTTAACAACTACAGGGATCAAACCAGGGTTTTGTGCACGCTATGCTATTCTACTAACTGTGCTACAAAACCAGGCTCAACTTTAGATCTTTTTAAATGATGGGGGGGGATGAAAAAGAAGTAACACTTTATGATAGGAAAGTATCGAATGATACTCAAATTTCAGTGTTCAGAAGTGTTTTTTTTTTTTTGCAAGTGTCTGTAGTTGGGGTGGTGTGTGTGTGTGTGTGTGTGTGTGTGTGTGTGTGTGTGTGTGTGTGTGTAAGTGTGTAGATGTGCATGCATATGTGTGTACATGGATATGTAGGTTGATGTCTATATGCAGGTGTGCAGGTGAGGGCTGGCACAAATTAGGTCAAGACCATGATTGGACAGTAAAAAGTAAGGAGGGGACAAAGTTTTTGTGAGGTGAGAGAGATGGGAAAGTAGGAGAATCATCAAGATGGAGATGGAGAAGGATGACCCAGATCCTGGTGATCTTGAATGGCCCTAGGTAGTTAAATATATCTTAAGGGATGGATTTCTATAGGTAAATTTATCTTATGTAGGTAAGTGGTTTATATCCTTATCAATTGGTTATAAGTTTATTGTGTGGATGTATTGTGGATTGAGAATTTAACATATAAATATAATTGATAAATTATAGCTTATTGAGTCATGATTTCATTGGGTAGTTGGGAGTTTATACCTTACCTGCCAGGGGGTGGTTGCAGGGAGTGTGGTCATTGTCTGTGGCAGCGAGCCATGATAGGCCAGCTGCTGCTGGACTTCTAGAACCCTGATTTTACTGAATAGCTGGAACTAGAGAGTTTGGGGCTAGCAGAGAACTGCTGGGAGAGTTACTAATCAGAGAAAAATTATGGTTAGCTCCATTTGGCCCCACGGGTGCTGGAACTAACACTAGAGACCAGTGTGGCCACGCTGGATCGGCTCGAGGACTGCCTGGGTCTGAGAGTATTTGGGGGCAGTGTGGAGGCGCTGAGATAAAGATACCCCGCAGTGCCATGTGGCCCTATGGGTGCCGTCGCTAGCGTGGGCTAAAAGGTTCTGCCTTTTTTAATACTTACTGCAACATGGACGTGGTGGAGACTCGAGGCTGCTGTTAGGAGTTTTCCTCAGTTATTCTCCCCCTGTTCATTGAAGCAGGCTTTCTTGATTTAGCCCAAAGCACATGGATATAGTTAGTCTAGCCAGCCAGTTTGTTCTGGGACATCCCCTTGCCTTCACCTCCTGAGTGCTGAAATTGAAGACGCACTCCCAGTTCAGCATTTCAGTTAGTACTGCAGAACCTGGGTCCTCACATGTATGCTTTACCAGCTGAGCATCACTCCCATCCCCTCCAAATGAATACAGTCTCTTCTCTTTCTCTCTCCCTCCCCCTTTCCTCTCCTCGCCTCTTCCCAGGGTCTCTATGCAGACTAGGATGGCCTCAGACTTCCGTTCCTCCTGTTCCAGTCTAGTGGGTGCTGGTACTGCTTGCATGCAGGTTGTTAGTGTTTTATTTAAAAGCCTTTGTACTTTCATGGCATAGTTGAGACTTGTGACAGAATCCACATTCACATATTAGTCACGAATCTGAAAATACTTACTGTGTCCACTTAGGAACAGTTTGCTGATCTTTGGCATAGAACAACATCAAGGTGAAATGCCCTTTTAAATTTGGATAGTATTTTTTTTCCCCTGCTATTTTATAGTTACCTTGCCCAGACATGATTCAACAGTAATATTTTAAGTATCACAGCTTTATTATTTTCCTAAGGGAATTAAAACTGACTTTCATATAACATACCCCTTTCCACACTTCTATCTCAAAGGTTCAAAAATATCTGAATTGCATAATCAAATTCTGATAGGCAGACTGGTACTTGACAACCGACTCCCGATAAACATACCTCTCAGGTCCAGGAACAGGGGGGTTCATCATTCTTTAGACACACAGTAGGTATCACAGGTGGGTAGTGGGTCATCATGCTTTGGGCACACAGTAGGCATCGGCAGTCTGTTTTAAAGAGAGAAAACAGAGTTTAGGTCACTGTGGCACCGGTCGCTGAGCTGAGTCGTCGTCGTTGTTGAAGAGATTTGTTGTACTTGCAGCCCGCTGGGCTCTGTCTCATCCACTACAGAAGAAAACCCCAGGGATCAGCATTCCATTTCTTTCATACACCTCTTCCAACGATGGGGTATCAGGTTGAACACATGAGAAAAAGTGTTCCATAAACTTCTCTTTTCCGAGGGGAGGATGATGCTTCAATAAGCCAGAGGTGACAATTCCTGAGGCTCTCAGTCTGCATTGGTTTGAAACACTGTCTTTCTGTTGTTGCTGCTGCCGCACGCTCCCAAATGATACATCAGCTTTCATGATTCGTTTTTATGTTTTCTCGCCGACTGCTTTAATATTAGGCTTTTTGCCTAGGCAACAAATTCAAAAGGAACTTTCAGAGGTGCCCGTGAGAAAGAGGCCGAAAAGGTCAAAGGCCCTCACGTGTGAGGGGGGTGGCAAATACTACTAATTTGAAGACAAAGACGAAATGGTGAACAGATTGGGCTCCGTTTTTGATGAGCCACAAATGCTCGCGCAGACTAGTTTAAGGATGTCCTTAACACTGACAACAGAACCAGCAGGTGCTCAATGGGTAGTATGGTTTGAATATGCTTTGCCCATGGAGCGCAGCACTATCAGGAGGCGTGGTCCTGTTGGAGTAGGCGTGGCCCTGTTGGAGGAAGTGTGTCACTGTGAGGGCAGGCTTTGAGGTCCATGCTATGTGTCTAGACACAGCCAGTCTCCTCCTGCTGCCTTCTAATCAGGATGTGGAACTCTCAGTTCCTTCTCCTGCACCCTGGCATGCTTCTCACCATGGTGATAATGGACTGACCCTCTGAAATCTGAAACTGCAAGACAGCCCCAATTAAATGTTTTCCTTTATAAGAGTTACCTTGGTCATGGTGTCCCTTCATAGTAACAAAACCCTAACTAAGAAAATGGGTAAAGGTGCTTTAGCTGTCAAGTCAGTCTAAAGACTTGAGTTCAATCCCCAGGACCCACATGGTGGGATGAGAGAAGAACCATCCAGAAGTAGTCCTCTGGCCGCCACATGAGTGTCATGACCCCTGCCCTCATCTGTTCCCCAATAGAGTGCCATAAGTAGTTCTTTGAACCCCCACATGCACATGCCCATCCCCACTCCCCACCCCATATGCTTTCATACACACACACACACACACACACACACACAATGTGCAATGCACAGATATGTGCAGCATTCCCTCATTCTTAGTAAGATACTGACAGTGCGAGGAGCTGTCCTCTGCAATCCACTGTTGCATATAACTTGTGATTCTCACTTTCTTTTCTTTTCTTTTTTTTTTTTTTTTCTAGCTGCCCCAAAGTTGCACTGTTCAGTCTAAGTTACCTTTTTATTCTAAGAGGAAGATGTTAGGGGGCTGAAAATTAGCCCAGCATTTGGGAACATTTCTGGGTGTAATTACCCCATCATATGCTGAGGATGTGTGACCCGGTTCAGGAAGACGTGGCAGGAAGCACTTTGCTTATTAATCGTTTTCCTTGCCGTATAATTGTAGTAGAAGCCCCTCTTAAGGAGAGGAAATTCCATCTGGTCTACCTACACCATTAGGAAACTCCATCTGGTCTACCTACACTGTTAGGAAATTCCATCTGGTCTACCTACACCGTTAGAACACAGCAGAAATACTAAGTGGCTCTGTGGTTTGGGTGACATGACGTCAAGTCATCAGTTGACATTTCTATGTAATTGGCACTCTGGTTCAATGTTCTGCTGGGATAGCTCAGCGTTTACTTGATCACGTTTACATCGTTGTGCCTCCATCTGTATATCTGCCATCCAAACGTACTGAATGAGATTATTTCTTTTTTTTAAGATTTATTTATTATATATAAGTACACTGTAGCTGTCTTCAGACACACCAGAAGAGGGCATCAGATCTCAATACAGATGGTTGTGAGCCACCATGTGGTTGCTGGGATTTGAACTCAGGACTTCTGGAAGAGCAATCAGTGCTCTTAACCGCTGAGCCATCTCTCCAGCCCATGAGATTATTTCTTATTCCCTGGGCTCAAAATTGACACAATTTTAAAAAAGACTCAGGAGAGCTGAGCATGGTGGTGCATACCTTTAATAACAGTTATTACTCAAGGGACAGAGGCAGGCTGATCTCTGTGAGTTCGGGACTAACCTGATCTCCATAGTGACTTCCAGGATAGCCAGGGCTATGTAGAGCAACCCTTTCTCAAAAAACCCAAAAGTCTGGAACCAAAAACAACCACCCCATCTCTTGACCATGATAACTTCTATCTTTGTGTTTTAAAAAAAAAAATCTTCAAAAATCGAATAATGGTACCTTTATTCTTGCCAAACACGTGTTTAGTAAGTTATGTACACATTTTGAACGTAACTGGAATGTTGGATCATACTCCTTAGTGAGGAATATGGTTCGTAGCCTAACTTTGTTTTAGTTTCCAGCTGAAAGTTTATCTTTAGCAAGCAGAAAGAGGTCCGATTGTCCCACCCCAACACACCCCTCTGTAAATGAAACCTATTTTCATTGTTTTCCCACTTTGGCATCCAGGGATGAAGGGCGCACCACCTAAAACAGCACATTCTGGGAGGGGTTCCAAGTGAAAGAGGGTGGAGCCCAAGGCAGAGAAAGTGGCTCTGTGGGGGAATAAAACAAGTCTGAGTGAAGGGCAGGACCTTGGGAGTCCCATCTGCCTGTCGCATGGCTTGTTGGGCAGTCATGGCTCCGCAGAGCACACAGCTATGCTAGCAAGGCCAAGTCCGTGAATGAAGAGAAAGGTAACAAAGATCTCCAGTAACAAGACCCCCAAGCTAGGTGGAAAAGACAGCACAGCTGTCTCTTCACTTTCCCAGAGAACAGACAGGGTGAGAAAAGGGGCCAGGAGACGTACAGGACCTGCTCACAGAAAATCACCAGACGCAAAGGAAATACGATCAGTTGAAGTTTACAGACATAATAACTACTAGCTGTGTTCTCCAGAAATACCTATATTTTTTTTCCAAATTAAGAAAGGAAAATGCCAAGATATGTCATATAAAGTGATTTTATGTAACTTTCCAAGTAGATTTGTCTATGACAAAAGGCACTCTTGGTTTTACATCTGCAGATGCTCTTTGCAAAGACGTGTGTGCATATGTTTAACATTTACCTCCAGGATTGCTCTGTTAATATTTCTGTTGCATACTCTGACATTTTAGTTTTAACATTGATATTTGGAGGAATTAAAAAAAAAAAAAAACCAACACTCCCAAAAAAGTCTAATTCATTTCTCTAATCTGAATTCGTGTTAGTTGTTTGAGAAGAAACTTTAGAAACAATTGTGTTAGTTATTTGTGAATGAAAAAAAAGAAATAAAAAAGGAAAGGACGTGATTGCTCCTAGGTATGGTGGAGGAGAAAGCTTATTGTAGATAAAAGAGAACACAGCCAGAGGGGGACACATCTGGGAGACTCCAGAGTGAACGTGATCAGACTAGACTGGGCCCTGTGAAGGGAGAGGTGAGGGGAGAGGAGCTGCTGACCAAGAGGCTCAGCCTGGGCCAAGAGACTGACCAAGAGAGTAGCTGGGTAATATAGGGAAGCGTAGCTCGGGTCCCTGGACTGGAGAGGTTTAGGGTGGGGGTGGGGCTGGGGTATGCCAGCCATTCTGTGTAACAGGTAAGGACTGGGGAGAACCTGGGGGCCATTTTGGCTTTGATATGTTAAATAGGCTTCTCCTCCATTTGTTTGAGACTTAACAATTTGTCTTGTTGTGAGAAAATACCCGGACAAAAGCAATTTAAAGCAGGATGCCTTTCGTCTCACAGTTTTAGGGTGTAGTCTGTCTTGAAGGGAAGCCAAGGCAACAGCAGCAGCAGCAGCAGCAGCAGCAGCTGTTCATGGGCAGGCGCTTACAGTCAGGAAGCAGAGGGAAAAGGATGCTTGCTCCTTCGTTGTATGTAGTGTGGAACCTCAGCCTATGGAATGCTGTCTCCCATATACAGGGTGGGCCTTCCCACCTCGTTCAAATAACTTACTTTAGGTAATTTCTCACAAGCATGCTCTGTGGCTTGTCTCCTGGATGAATTCTAGATCATGCCAAGTTGACCATTGATGTTTGGAGTCTAGTGAGCCATTTGAGAATTAAAATCCAGTTTGTAGGAACTACTTTTTTGGACATCCAAACTGATGAGCAATATAGAATATAATTGTATAGGATGAGAATTTTCAGTGACTAAAGACCTATAACTAAACGATAATTAGCAAGATAAGAATAAAGCAGTTATGCTCTCCAGTGCACTTTGACTTTCATGACAGTACATAGCAATTATACAAATGAGCATTTTACTTCAATGTAAGGGTGAATGTTCTAACCGATTCAGACTGATGTGTACTATCGTGGTTAAACGAAAGCTATAAAAGCATTTGGTGACGTTGCCTAAGGGGAATACATTCATGCTTGGCTTATATTGAATGACTTCCACGTCCCTTCCAAGTCTAATACTCTATAAGGGGAACTGGATCTCTTAATGAAGTAAACCTTTTGAAAATATTTCATTTGTCTCTTAGTTAACAGAATAAGCTAACTATTTGCTTGTGATAGAAAGAAACAAAGAACCTTTAAGATGTATTAGAAAGAGAGGGAAACACTTGGAATATTTTATTACAAAGTATTTGACACCATCTCTTTTCTATACCTATTTCTAAAAGATCCTCTCAGGCATTCTGAATATCATGTTATTATTCCTTTGCTAGTGGCTCTTTAAACAGTACAACATATGGTTCAAATTTAATTGGGAAAAGAATGTGACTGATTCTAAAACTTACTGAAGCAAACCTGTGAACAAAAGGTGCTCCAAGAATAGAATAGTCTACTATTAATAAGGAAAGGTAGTCGACAGTGTTTGTTTTATAAAAAAGAAGAAGAAGCCAGGGATATATTTGTTGAGGCGCAGTATAGTGCGTGTGTGTGTGTGTGTGTGTGTGTGTGTGTGTGTGTGTGTGTGTGTGTGTGTAGGGGCAGGGGGAATACCTCTGTGGGCCTGCTGAGGAATCCCTGCCCCCTGAAGTACCAGCCATAGAAGGATATAGTAAGAAATAGAATTTATTTAGGGCATGGGGAGGGAAGTTGAGAAGGGAGTAAAGATGTGTGTGTGTGTGTGTGTGTGTGTGTGTGTGTGTGTGTGTGTGTGAGAGAGAGAGAGAGAGAGAGAGAGAGAGAGAGAAGAGGTAGAGACCAGCCATGAGCACATGGGGGTGGGGATGGGGAGAGAAGGGACAGAGGGAAGAAGAGGTAAGTGGAGAGCAAGAGAGTAAGAGAGTGAGGAGGGAGCAAGCAGTCCCTTTTAGAGTGAGTCAGACACAGCAGGCTGTGGCCAGATAAAGGCAGAGCCTAGAAGAAATGCTAACAATGATATTTGCTAAGTTGATGGGCTATAGTGAACTGGCTGTAATTTGTAAATCAACAATAGCTTCTGGGTATCTGCATGGATGGGGCAACCTTCACGCACATCTCTTCAAGCAACAGTGGTCAGAACCTGTGACTGGCTCTTAACATCTTTCAGTTAGACTCAACAGAAACTCTTGATTTGATAGTGTCATTCCCTCCATGACAACTAGGAGGAGCTGTTTGGTCTTGACTGCCTCAAAGCCATATCCATAGGATCAAAATATGCACCTACTTTTATTGAATTCATCTTTTGTAGCTTTTGATCTTCATTGTAGAAGTTAAATACTTTTTTAAGTTTTATAAAGAAAACACAACTGCTGGGTTCTTGCACAGCTAAGGATTTATGTCTTATTTTTGTTTTCATTTATTTGTGTTTTGAGACAGCATCTCACCATATTGACTTAGCTGGCCTGGAATTTACAAAGTAAACCAGGCTAATCTTGAACTCAGAAACCTGTCTCTGTCTCCCAAGTGGTGGGATTAATGCTTCTCATCACCACACCCAGCTTCTTCTTTGTTTGAATGGGGCTTAGAGTGAGCTGTTTTGAGAAGATGGCTTGAATTCCCACCTCATCAACTGAGTTATGTTTCTTTGCCTGACAACTTCTAATACTTCTTAGCTACTTGTTGGCTGGTGTCTTTCCTTCCTTCCTTCCTTCCTTCCTTCCTTCCTTCCTTCCTTCCTTCCTTCCTTCCTCTCTTCTTTCTTTCTTTCCTTCTTTCCTTCCTTCCTTCCAACTGCTCTTTTGTTTGGCAATAAGAATTTTAAAGTCCTGACCTATAATCTAAACTGAGAAATATCTTTTCTCTCTAGTAGTTCTATGAGAACAAACACAGACCGAGACTGTGTAATAGGTAACATAAGGACTAGAGGACACTTGCTGTACAGATGGACAGATGTGTGTGGTGGACAGATGGACTGTCAGCACAGCTTTTGCCGTGAACATTCTTGGGAGTAAAGGACAATGGATTGAATAGTCCACAGACATTTCCGGTGTCTTCCTAAGATGTCAAGTCTATGACACTGCATGAAGGGAACAATATGAGATTGGACAGCCCCAGATACTACTGCATGGAACCTAAAAAAATAATAATAATTTCTTTTGTAGATCGCAGCAGTAAACATTGGCCATTTCACATGGCTTAGCCAAACTTCAACAACAAAAAATCCTATATAAATTTTCTATAGCTGTATGACAAATTGTTACAAATTTAACAACTTAAAACAACATTTTCTTCTTTTTTAATCTTAAGTTCAGTAGGTCAGAAGTCTGGGTAGGCTTGACTGAGTTTTCTGATTAGGGTCATGGAAGTCTGAAGTCTAGGCAGGGTTGGGCTCTAGTGAGGAGTCTACTTCTAACTTCTTTCAGGTTGTAGGCAGAGCTCAGCTTCTGTTTGCTGCCAGAGATCATTCAGAGAAGCTAGAAGTGGCTCTCCAGACATCGCATGTAGTCCCCTCCATTGGTTCAAGCCAGAAATGGTATATTGAAACTTTGTGCTCTCTGACTTTTCCTTTGCTACGAACCTTTAAAAGGAATTCTGTAATAATATTGGCTCAATTACACATCTGCATTGTAATGAACTCAAAATCAATTGAGAACTAATTACATTTGTAACATTAGTTACATTTACAAAACCCCATTTTCTACATACTAAAGCAAATCAAAACTGCCACAAGAGATTGTACCAAGACAGCTGAGAGCATGGGTTCAAGAATCACAGTGGGTTCAAAGCTATACTTATTAATTTGTTATATAAAATTGGATAAAGTTTCTTAGCTTCTTTGTGCTTCTGCAAAAGTAATATAGCACCTTTAAGGTCCTGACTTGATGAGTTCGATGAATAAGATAATTGGTGAAAAATATTTAACACAGTGGGTATATTATTAATGACTCAATAAATGGAACATTTCTGGAGAAGCAAAAGGAAGTGAGAGGAAGGGGGTGGAAGCAACTGATACAAGCAGAGTACCCAGGGTTTATACAGGAGGAAGGGCATCAGTTGGATCAAGTCAAATTGATTTTCATAAGCAGTGAAGTGTATTTATCCTAAACTAGTGCTTCTCAACCTATGGGTCTTAACCCCTTGGGGATCACTGAATTACCCATTCACAGGGGTTGCCTAAGACCATCAGAAAACACAGATATTTTCATTACAATTCATAACAGTAGTAAAGTCACCATTAGGAATAATCTTATGGCTGGGGGTCCCCATAACAGGAGGAACTGTATTAAAGGCTCACAGCATTAGGAAGGTTGAGAACTGCTGTGAACCTAAATGATATCACATTCAACAATAAAACACTTTGAAACAAGGTGCCGATTGTATCAGTTAATTTAACTAGAGAATGAAAATTCATGTATTTTTCCCTTTGATCAACACCAGGTTTGTATAGTTCCATCTTTTTAAAGACAAAACAAACAAACAAACACAACAACAACAACAAAAAGAATAAAGCAATGAGCAAGCCACGCAGCATCAACAGATGTATTGGATGAACAGACGAGCAGGCTCACCCCAAAAATCTGACAATGTTTTTGAACATTTATAGAGAGTAAGGAGGGACTCTGTATATACTTTCTATATTCATTAGATCTTCTTCACTGTGACCAACATACCAGATTTCAGAGAGGAATAGTTCATCTGAGCTTGCATTTTCTTAAGGTTTGTCTTCATCCATAAGTTTCTTAGTTAGGGTTTCATTGCTGTGAAGAGATACCATGACCCAAGCAACTCTTATAAAGGCAAGTATTTCATTGGAGCTGCCTTGCAGTTTCAGAGGTTTAGTCTATTATTATCATAGCAGGAAGCATTGCAGCAGGCAGGCAGATAAGGTCCTAGAGAAGGAGCTGAGATTTCAACATCTTGTTCCGAAGGCAAGCAAAAGACTAGCATCCTTAAGCAGCTCTTTTCTACAGTGGGTAGAGCCTAAAGTCCACCCCCACAGTGACATACTTCCTCCAACAAGACCACACCCACTCCAACAAGGCCACACCCCCTACTAGTGTCACTCCCTGGGCCAAGCGTGTTCAAACCACCACGGGATCCATCTTATCATAATCAAGGGAGGACATTTGGCTCAAAGCAGTTCACGTCATAGCAAATATGGTATAGAGAAAAAGTAGCGAAAACAAGGTTTTCTAGTGGTCAGCTTTCTCCAACAATGCTATCATATTATGATTGGTTAAGGGATGATAGCCCTAATGATCTGAACATCTCTGAAGACATCATCACAGATAACCCCAGAGGTGTGTTTTATTAGAAATTTCTCAGACCAGTCAGGTTGACAAGCAAGACTATTAAACCTTCCATCGTCATTGGTGGCCTAGACACTTTGGTCATTATCCTTCCAGGATAATCCCAACTTAAAAAAAAAAAAAATAACAGCTGAAGAATAAAATGCTACATTCAGTCAAATGAGTGGGGAAGAACCACAGTCATTTAGACAATGACAAACTATGTTTCTCCCTCTCCCCAGGAGTCTATTCTGCTAGCAACTTTGTTGCATTTATTCCTTCTTTAAAGCTATGTAGTCAACTGCTGGCTTAGGATAGGAGATCTATTAGCAGACAGTATGCTAGGGATGTAGCTTAATGGAAGAAAGCTTGCCTAGCAAGCACAAGACCTGGGTTCAATCCCTGCAAAAACAAACAAACAAACAAAAAATGTATTCAACTACTAACCAATTAGATATCTCCTTCTGTTTCCACTGTGTGAGTTGTTACTGAGAGGGAACATCAGTTTCTACATAAAAGCTATTCTTATTAAATACATGAGCTCAGAGATTGCTGACCTAAGGGTGGAAATTGGATTCAGGCTGGACCATCAGACCATTGTAGTTCTCTAATTCTTGTCATTGGATCACATATGGGCTCACATCCAAAGTAGGCCAGTGAATCCTGGGGATTTTTCTAAAATTTTAAAAAATAATTTGACTCCCATGTGGGGTTGCTAAAAATGAAACAACGTAGGGACAGGCTACTGGGAGATACCTTGCCTTTGACTGAGAAGAACCTGGTCTGAGAAGGAAAATAGTCTAGACAAAAACCCAACTGTAAATTAGAGAGTCTCCAGTCTAAATATGTCCTCTGAGTTCTACACCCAGACAGCTGGAAAAATCATTCTCTGGGCTTCTAACTTAATGACTTAACAAGTTATTATATTTTGTTGCAGCACAATTGAGTTTGCATTTCTGATGTTGTCAGTCAGGAGAGTTCTAATGAAGTCGGTCTCCAGAGCCTCGGGTTTCATCTCCCCACTTTAACCATCAGATTAATTGATTTTTATCTAAGCTGTAGAGCCCCCTGATTTGCAGAGCTGCAGGATCTCCCCCCTGATTTGAAGAGCTACATTTAACACCGGTGGTTTACAGAGTGCAGCAGGCCTGTTGGTGGCTTCCCATGGTAAGTGGGCAGGGAGGGGAAAGGGGTGCGGACTAAGAGTCACGCGCATCAGACCTCTTAATGTATTTCACTTTTAGCATCAGGGAATGAGAACATTTGTTTTTAGAAAGGACGAAAAAGTTACTGCCGTCGAATTCAGTGGTTTCCAAAAGATTTCTTTGTCTTTTAAAAATAACTTTAGCTAACATTTAATAGTGGAAATCTAGGCAACAAAAAATATTTACTGTAAGTCATTTGAAACATCACAGAATAGTGTCTGGGTGGCAGGGAGAGCCAAAAGTTGTTAGTTATTCATCTTCTCCTGCTTCCTAAACTCACACTCTGCAGCCAAATTCCTACGAGCAGTCACTAATCCGTCCTCAGGTTCCAACCCTTTCCAAGGTACATTCTTCCGGGGAAAACGTTGCTAAGTGGACGATACGGATTCTTTACATCAGCTTTCACTTGACATGACAGGTTTCCAAGAAGCCAGGGATAGCGACATCATAAAAAGGGTGGGGCCAAATGTTAGCAAAACCCCACTAAGAGTTCCATCTTGCTGGCACATATCAGTCTCTGCTCAGACTGAAGTCGAGCTCTGTGACTCACAGACTTCATTGGCAAGAAGTACTTTGTCTTTAGAAATAAGTGGTCAAGTTGGCCTCTGTAATTATAGGTTGGCAGGGCTCTGGGAACTTATTCAATGCAAAGCCATTATTGTACTGAAAAGTCAACTCGGGCTGGGAAAATGGTACACAGAAGAGTCGTGAAGGCATAATAATATTTATCCATTTAGGAAAAAACAGCATGAACAGAAGCACGCACCAGTGAAGAAAAAAATAAACTCACAGATCAAACTTGGATCTGACGCTGAGGGCCTGAAAGGTTGACCTAGAGTTGAAAGGTAAATTATTAGGTCCAAATGATAGGGGCTTCCCCTGACTCTTCTGAGACAGGATGTCATCATGTGGCCCCAGCCATCCCTGATGTTGGGATGTTTCGGCTTTCTTCATTCACCACCGTGCCCAGATACAGGTGCTGCTGTGTATTTCAATTATTATTTATTCTTTGAAATTTCATGTTTACAATATATGCACGTATACAATATATCCTGATTGTATCCTTCTCTATCCTCCTGCCTGACAACTCTCACGGTTCACTTCTAACTTTGCATTCTCCTTTAGTTGACTGATTGGTCTTTTTGACCCACTGACTCCAACTAGTTCTGCCTGTTTGCACATAGGCATGGTATTATAGCTGATTTTAAGTGTTAAAGAGTTGGGTTTTTGTTTCGTTTCGTTTTCTTAACTTTATGAAACACAACAAAATCGGAGAGGAAAAAAAACCTTCAATACTCCTATATAGCTATCATTTTTCTCATATAGTGGTCAATGTATGTCTGATTCTCTTCCATGACGCTCTTCTCTCCACCTTCCCCTTCCCCTCTCCCAGATTATTTTAAAGCAAGTGTGGTTGGTCTGGCGACCTCGCACAATGGCTCACACTTGCCCAGCAGGACCATGTCTTTGATCCGCCCACGTGTGTGTATCTCATTTCATCTATAAACACTTCAGTGTTTATCTCCAAAAGATAAGAACTGGTAGTTTTAAACTGTAGAGCGGATAGGAGGAAGTCTTTGAGCCTTTTGTTCACCTGGAGACCGGGCGCAGACCTCCAGAGAGCTGTCCCAGCATGCACAGCGGGGTGGGGGGTTGGGCTAGGGAAGAAGAAACTGCAGTGTAAAATCTTTCCTATTCCAAGCCACCACTATTACATGAGCTACTTTGAAATTGCTTCCTATTTTCTATGTCTAAAATATGCATCACGGTTTCCCTTGCTAGTTTACAAGGTTAGAAATAATTTATGCGTTCTTGGTCAGTGGGAATATTCGCCCGTTAGAGTATTTGCCATCTTTCTGTTTCAGTTCACTTGGGTATAGGGAAGTAGTGTAAGTGTGGACCTTTCTATTTAGACGTTAAACCCGTCTTTTATTTTACTGTACTGTTCCTAAAGACAAGCTGACTCCTGGCTTGATATTTATGGAAGAAGCAAAGCTTTCTGAACTCTAAAGAAATGGATTTTTAAGTTCCTCCTCTCGATAACTAGCAGAATATAGCACATAAATTATTCAGGCAATATGAAAAGAAAATAAATACATTTCAAGTGCTAACGGAGAGATTGTTTCTATGTGTACCAAATCCTTTTTCATATAGGCCCTGCAAAGCCATGAAAGATTGAAATATTTTCTGAATGAGAAAACTTTCAACATGATGTCCCACAGAGGACACTGCAAACAGACACTAAAATAAACCCTGTCTGGCCTCAGGGTTGAACTGCATATTTAGAGATGGGAATAATCATTTCAGGGTACATTTTTCTTTAGCCCAGGCATCTCAGAGAGAAACAGTACAAGAGAGTTGATAAGGTTGTCAGGCTGGCCCACTGGATAAGCTGTCCTTCACACTACAGGCAGATTTGCCGAGGATGGCCGAGGCTTTTAGACCTTGAAACCATAAAATACATCTTCTGCTTTTAATTTCTGCTTTGAAGATTTACACAAAAGAGACCAAATAGTTCACTCTCCAGTTAAAACCTCACAGTCTCCGTCTGGCATATGGTTATGAGCAACATGTGTGTGTGACACAACCGGGAAGTTTTCCTACCGAGGCTCCTCTGACATCAGTTTATAATCAGAAATGTCACATGATGTATAGAAAGAGAAATTGGAATTATACAGGGTTGATACATTGGCCTCCTCATGTTTCTTAACATGAGTCCCTTCTCTTTAGTTACATCTGTAAATTGTGTGGAGGCTTCGGAGAGAATACCCGGGGAGAGAGCTAGATGTTTCAAGACATTGCGATAAAAAAAAAATAATAATAATAATAATAATAATTCTTTTGCTGCCCTGGTATATTTTAAAAACTCTTCCTCTTTTCATTTTCTGTGCAATTTTACATCAAAGCACAGAATGGATACATGACAGATAGTAAAAATCTCCATAGCTACAGATCCCCTAATATACGATCAGCAGGCTGTGATGTAAGCATGTGGGGACCACTGCCATGGGTCAGGTCAGTACTGAGCACCATCTCAAAGTCTGTTTCTGAGGGCAGCTGTTCTGAGAGTTTTCTCTGGAGGAGGTGGGGGGGGAATCCTCTCCTTACAGAACTTGAACCCAAAAAGGAGAAGGGATCAGGAAGCCAGTCGCTCACTCTGTCTCTGTGTCTCTGTTTCTATGTCTCCCTGTCTCTGTCTCTCTGTCTCTGTCTTGCTCTCTCTTTCTTTCTCTCTCTGATCTCAAATTCTTCTTCCTCCTCCTTTAGCCTCCCGAGTGCTGGGATTACAGTAGAGCATCACCCAGGATCCTTTTAACAATCCCATTGCGATCTGAGCCATCTTTCCTGAATTACTGTCTTCTTTTCAGTGTTTCACTTTATTTCCAAACAAGAAGGGATTTTACTTTTTTTTTTTTTTTTTTGGAAAAAAGAGAGCATACATATAATAATTGTTATTTTTATTTATCAAAATCTAAGAATCGTTATTTTTATTTATCAAAAGGATTCATAATTATGAAAAATTACTCAACTACAGAAATGTGCTGAATATTCATTATATGCCAGCATTGTTCTCGCCACTCAAGACGAGAGGGTGGGGTGGATTGAGTCCCGGCTCCACGGTATGTAAAGGAGGAGGTGGGTATCAAGGAGAATGATCAGAAAGGCTGCAGATGTCCCAATAGGCATACTGGTGGTCATGGGGCTGAATGACAGGACACATTAACCAAATAGGAGAAGTCATAGGAGACCTCTTGGATTCCAGGACCTAGAAGACGGGGTGCAGAGTTGAGCCTGGGCTGGTAAGTCAGCAAAGAACTGAGAAGGGAATTCTGAGCAATGTGCCTGTCTTGACTGAAACTCCAGGTGTGGAGAAGAGGCAGACGGCTTTGCAGATCAGCATGACTTGACAAGTCCTCCTTCCTCCTGTGTTGTCATTGCTGACTTGGGTCCATGGACTAGCTGAACCTCCAGTCCTCCCACAGGTCTCAGTGACTTGACATATTTACAACTTACACATTGGCGATGCTCTCTCCCTGGAGTAAATGATGTCATTGGATTTGGCTCCTTCTCTATTTCAGCTGTGTTTGCCCTGTCCCCCTCCTCCCCCCTGGGACTCTGATAAAGAATAAAAATGAATGTCTTCTCAGCTTGTATTATGTTAGCAGATTAATTTTCCATCTCATCTGCTTCCAGATTGAGACGGCAGTGTCCCTGTGAATGGACCTCGCCTGCACACGCACGCCTGGAAGAAAACCATGAGAAGTTTTGTCTAAAATCAGTAAAGGGACTCCATTTAGTTAGATGGGGACATTTAGAGGCTTTCTCACCAGTGAGGTAAACTTAGCTTGTTTCGATGAGTGTTGTAACCTGTGTCTGCTCCTCTGCAGGATTACCTATGCACTCAGTCTAGACATCCCAGCCATTAAGAAGTCCGTCTCACAGAGAAGCGAACCATCCGTGTTTAGGTTTTCTGTTGTCTTTTTCCCTTGTGAGGGCCACATCCTATTCACAGTGAGCGTCCTGCCTCAGGGATGGCAGCTCGGGGCTCTGATCTCAGTGGAGAATCATCTTAGAATTCCCCTGCTAGTCCACATGCCTCTTTTGCCCTAATCCATCCACTACTAAAGATTTATTTATTTATTCTATGTGAGTACACTGTAGCTGTCTTCAGACACACCAAAAGACAGTATCAGATCTCATTATACATAGTTGTAAGCCAACATGTGGTTGCTGGGATTTGAACTCAGGACCTCTGGAAAAGCAGTCAGTGCTCATAACCCCTGAGCCATCTCTCCAGCCTCATCTATCCACTACTAAAGAGGCCAATGTGAATTCAATGTTAAACTCCTAATGCTACAAACAACTCCCGCTCTTCCTTTTCCTCTCTCTTACCCTACTTCTCCTCTTCCTGCTCCATTCTCTTCCTCTGCAGGAGATCATGAACAGGGCCATACACATGCCAGCCAAGGACTAATGAATACATTTAAAAAAAAATCTTCTTCAAGATTTAGTTCTTTTAAAATATATTATTTCCTATCTACTTCCCCCAAAAGCAAGCCATTCTTTCTAAAGTTGCAAATATGAACTACTAGATTATTGTTGTGAAAGATTTTTAAGTCAAGAGACCAGTGAGATGGCTCAGCTGATAAAGGCTTGTCTAGCCTAAATTCAGTCCCTGGAACTGTGGTAGAAGGAGAGAACAGACTCCTACAAGCTGTCTTCTCACTTCTACGCATGTGTCATAACACAAATATATCCCCATCCAACCCACAGATAAATAAGTGTTAAATTTTTTTTAAAAAGTTAAGTCAAATATATATTTAAATAAGGTGAAGAAAACCAGTGTTTGGTACTAGCGTCTTTGTGTAAAGGCGTTCACCAAAGTTGAGGTATTGGAAATCTAATTTTAACGTTGTAGACAAGGAGGGCCCAGTGGGAGGTGCCTAAGTTTTGATGACTCCACTCCTAATAGCTAATAGACAAACATCTTATTACAGAGGTGGGCATATTGTTAAAGAAGTGAGTTAGGTATAAAACAAGTTTAACATTTGTTAATTTACTATTTTTGGTCTTTCTGCCGTGGGGTGGTGTTAGAATCAGTATTGGCCCAGAACCCCCAAGGCCAAGTTCTCAGCACAAAGGAGATTTACCTTCCCCAGAGGGACAGAAGGCAGGGAATAAGAGACAGAGACAGGAGACAGAGGACAAGGGAGAAGGGGAAGGGGACAAAGGACAGACAGCCTCTGGATAGAGAGGAGACAGAAGTGGCCCATAGGAAAATGGCAGTTTCTAAAGGTACAAAGGGAAATCTTGTCTTAAGATGAGGTGTTTAATTTTAATTGGGCATGTTAATTAGGTGAGCCAAAAGGGGGCGTTTGATGGCTGCACCTCAATGCTTTGATAGCTGGAACTTGGTAGTCAGTCTCAGGAGGAGGAAGTGGCCAAATAAGGGAATAAACCTTGAGCTCTAAGGTACAATCTAATGGTTTTTAGCAAGGCAAGGGCATGGGAGAGAAGGATAAGGCCCCCTAGAGTCACGCTTGTCACATCGAGCTGGCCAGAGTCCCTTCAGGTAGTAAGTATAGCCAGAAAAGCCAGTGCTTGCCCTGGATCTTGGAATCTCCAGCCTCTAGAATTTAAGAAATAATCCTGTTAATCATTCAGTTTGTAGCAGTTTGTCATGGCAATATCAAACAAGATACTATGGAAAGCTAGGGCAGGGGGTATGGGAGGTGAGTGGGTGAGTGCAGACAACATAATGCAGTTAACTACCAAACCGCACTTCCACTCTCTGGTGGAAGTAACATTCTATCCCTGCGCCACACCAACACCTTGTCCTCCTGGTTTGTAGCAGGAACATCTATGAAGAGAGTGGAACTGAGAAGAGCTATTAATTTCTACAGGCCGACATTTATAACATTGTAACTTCATATTAATGTCTTGTAACTTTCCTTTTATGTTTTATGCAAATAAGATGCAAATTATAAAGGTCGATGTTTTCAAGACTGAGATTCAAGAGAAACAGCTCATCCCCGAACAGCATTGGTCAGATCTCTGTTAGCTAAGCTCTCAGATCCTGTGAGAGAAAAGAGGGAACGAGATAGGTCTGGAGAGATTGCCCAGTGATTATGGATCACTTGTCAAGGACCCAAGTTCAGTTCCCAGTACTCATTCATACCAGGCAGTCACAGCTACCTGTAACTCCAGCTCCAGGAATCAGACAGGCACCTACACTCACACACATGAACAAACCCATACATTGATCCACATGATGAAAAATTAAATAGATTTTTTTTTTAAAGGGAGGGGGGTTGGGGATTTAGCTCAGTGGTAGAGCGCTTGCCTAGCAAGCGCAAGGCCCTGGGTTCGGTCCTCAGCTCTGGAAAAAAATAAATAAATAAAATAAAAAATAAAAAATAAAAAAAAGGAGGGAATACATTGGCTCTTGTAACTGAAAAGCTCACAGAAGTCACACGCATCTGGATGCAGATGTTTAACAGGGCACTCCTGGCGTTGCCTCCTTTGTGTTGGCTTGCGTTCAGGCAGGATTCCTTTACTATCAGATATACAGAGTGAAAAACTGTTTACCAGCTGTTCCAGATGTCCTGCTAATTCAGCTAATTCAATGGAGAAAACAAAGTTCTCTCCAGTCGATGTGTTGAGTAAATAGTATCAGCAGTCTCTATGTAGATTCGAAGTGAATTGAGAGCCAACTGAGAAGCAAGAAAAATAACCTCTGGTTTAAATACCACCTTCTTGAGTGGTACAAACTGCTGTCTGTCATTAGGTATCAGTTGGCCCCAGATGGCTTTCCAGCATGAACTGTAGAAGCAGGCAGACTTTCTGCTCACTCAGGAATCTGGGGAGTTCTATACCAGATTAAGCCTCTGAAGGAGTGTATGTAAGCAGCTTGGCTAAGTGCCAGTACTATTCTTGAGTATACCAATTAGATAACTCACTCTTACCTGTGGACTGGGTATACAGTGAAAAAAGCCACATCTATTGAGGCTAGAAGTAACATAGGGTGTGCGTTTCTATCCAGAATGTCCTTGCTTGATAATGCTTAAGTCTACTGAAAAGCTACATAATGCTCACTCCCTGAATCTGTAGAATGATTTGCATTTCAGCCATCATACTCTACTGTAGGCTTAGATTTTTAAAGCCCATTTATTTAGTGTTCTTAAATGCTTCACCTTCCTTTCTAGCCCACAGACCAAAGGCAAGGGAGAAATATGGTTGTCTTAGTTAGGTGTACTGGCTGGTTTTATGTGTCAACTTGACACAAGATGAAGTTATCACACAGAAAGGAGCCTCAGTTGAGGAAATGCCTCCGTGAGACCCAGCTGTAAGGCTTTTTCTCAACTGGTGATCAAGAGGGGAGGGCCCAGCTCCTTGTTGGTATTGCCATCCCTTGGCTGGTATTCTTGGGTTCTATAAGAGAACAAGCAGAACAGTCTAGGGGAAGCAAGTAACATCCCTCCATGGCCTCTGCATCAGCTCCTGCTTCCTGACCTGCTTGAGTTCCAGACCTGACTTCTTTTGGCGATAAACAGCAATGTGGAAGTGTAAGCTGAATAAACCCTTTCCCCTCCAACTCCTTACTTATTGGTCATGATGTTTCTGCAGGAATAGAAACCCTGACTAAAATAGTTAGGGTTTTACTGCTATGAACAGACACCATGACTATGGCAAGTCTTATAAAGGACAACATTTAATTGGGGCTGGCTTACAGGTTCAGAGGTTCAGTTCATTATCATCAAGGTGGGAAGTTGGCAGTATCCAGGCAGGCATGGTGCACACAGAGCTTAGAGTTCAACATCTTCATCTGAAGACTGCTAGTGGAAGACTAACTTCCAGGCAGCTAGGATGAGGGAGGGTCTTAAACCCACATCTACAGTGACACACCTCCTCCAACAAGGCCACACCTCCTAATAGTATACTCCCTCGCATATGCAATCCATTACATTCCACTCCCTGTCCCTCATAGGCTGTTCAAATATATGAGTCTATGTGGACCATACCTAAACATAGCATAATGCAAAATACAATTAGTCCAACCCCAAAGTCCCCATAGTCTGTAACAAGTTTCAATATCAAAAGTCCAAAGTTCAAAGTTTCTTCTGAGACTCATCCAATCACTTAACTGTCATTCCCAAAGCAAGACAGGAAACCAGCTGGGCAAACTCCAAACTCTATATCTCTATGGTTGATGTCAAAGCGGTCTTCAGATCTCCAACTCCTTTTTCCGTCTTTGTTGACTGCAAAAACTTCTTTCTCCTGGGTTGGTTCCACTCCCTGTTAGCAGCTTTTCTCAGCAGATAGCCCATGGCTCTGGCAACTCAAACATCTTGGGTTCTCCAAGACAGCTTCGAGGTTATAGCTTCTTGTTTCAATGTCTGGGATCCATACATGATCTTCTGGGCTCCTCCAAAGGGCTGGTGTCACTTCTTCACCTCTGCCCTCAGTAGCACCCTAAGCTCAGGTTGATCCACTCCACTGCTGCTTCTCTTCTTAGTGATCATCCCATGCTTCTGTCATCTACAATACACTCAGGCCTGCTGCTGCAACTAGGCTTCACCAATAGCCTCTCATAGGCTTTCTTCATGGTGCCAAGCCTCAACTCCTTTGCATTACCCCTTCAGTCCTGGGCCATCAACTGCAACCAAGGCTGCACCTTCACCAACGGCCTTCCATGGCCTCACGCAGTGCCAAACCTCAGCTGTTCTTCATGACCCCTTCATGCCTTCAAAACCAGTACCACCTGGGTGACTCTTACACATTACCAAGTACAGCTGCAGCACAAGGTACAATCTTGGCTATCTCTGGAACAGCTTCTTTGGGCTCTCTGAAAACACTTCCCAAAAGATTTTACCTCAGTGATGCTGGTCTCTTCTTAATCACTGCTAATCTGTTAACTCCAGCTGACCAGTCCCAGTAGAACCTTCTATTTTTTACACTAAAGCCAGAGCTACATGCCTGAAGCTGCTGTACTCTGCTGCTTGCTGGGGCTGGAACACCACCCCCATCCCCACCCCCATTCTATTAACAGTTTTCTGTTTTCTGACTTCCTCTCTGCCTAAGTTTGGCTTTCTTTGAACTTGCTCTGTAGATTGACCTTGAACTCAGAGATCTGCATGCATTTCTCCTGAGCACTGGGATTAAAGGTGTGGCCCACCAAGGTTGGATTTAAGTTTTTCTTCACCTAGAACTTGCTCTGTCCCAGGCTGGCCTTGAACCACCATGCCTGGATCTAAACTTAGCCGGGTAAGATCTTGTCCCAAAGTCCACTCCCTTAAATCAATTTAATATCTTTGAACACAGGATTCAGCTCCATTTCACTTCCTGGTGCCCCCTTCAATACTAGAACCATATTTTCTATATTTTTCCTTTCTATGCTTGCTATGCTTGTTCAAAATGCTCTTCATGAGACTTAACCAGAGTTAAGCTTCTGCTGAGCTTTTTTGAGACTTCCTTTGTCAATGCAATTTATATAGATCTCTCTCTCTCTACCTTAGCCTCAGGTAGACTCTTCAGACAAGGGTAAAAGCAGCCACATTCTTTACCAAAATAGCTTAAAAACAGGCTATATGCCTCATACTGAAATTCTCCTTTAAAATCTCTTGGGCCAGGCCTACACAGTTCAAATCACTCTCAGCAACAAAGTCTTCCATATTCCTACTAGGATGCCTCATTAAGCCCCATTTAAAGCATTTCACCAGTTTCCAAATCCAAAGTCCTAAAATCCACATTCTTCCGAGCAAAAGCATGGTCAGTCATATCACAGCAATACTCTACTCCTGGTACCAACTTCTAATAGTGCCGCTCTGGGCCAAGGATATACAAACCATCACAATGCTTAATAGGATAAAGGGTTGTGGATCTGTTCAGAAGTAGTTTTCATGGGACAATTCCAGTCTTCCTTCTCAGGATTTGAGCAATCCAGTCCCAAAGCAAACACGGAACACAAATCAGTAGCAGCTGCTTGATCTGGCAGAAACCAATGCTCCACCGAATTGGCACAAGTCAGTGGGAGCAGAAGTGGCAAGAATCAGCCCGAGTACCACAAGAAATCCTCTTGCGTGTTTCTCTCTACGAAGTGAAGACCAGTGAAGACCAGTGAGGCATTGCACTGAGTGGAAATGCAAAGTGTTGCACATTGCAGCTGTGTGAAAGTGTCTTCTCACAGTCTGTGGGGTTATATTTATACTTTTCCTAAACATCATGCACCCCCTCAAGTATCCGCTCCAGTAGTACATCCTATGCCCTCTCACATGTCTGCTTCAGCAAAACATCCTCTCACAAGACAGCTTCCAGAAAAACATCACATGGTACAACTGAGTTTCCAAAGAAACCAGAACTTTCCACTTCATTCGACCTTGCTCCAAAGCAAACACCTTCCATATAAAACCTCCCAGGGCTCGGAAATACCCAAGGTTCAGTTGCCTGGCAGTTTATAGGACAAACACCCTTCCCCAAGCTCTCAATGCTGCTTCTCTGCACCATCTCATCCGTGTGTGATCTGTATCAATGTAGGAAAAGAGCCTTCTTCTTGAAGAGTTGATTTTTTTTAAAATCCTTTTTTACCAGCCACACAACATAGGAAATTAGACCTATGGGTGTGACTAAAAAGGAATAAAAAAGTAATTCTCTTTCCTATCTCCACCAGTGGTCTGAGAGTCAGACTTCTTTAAGTATAGAGTCAAAGGGTGGAGAGATAGGAAAGAGAGATGGGATGGACCTTAGGGCCTCTCTGGATGGAGGGCGAATGGCTGTTCCTGCAGAGAGGTCAGAGAAACCTATATATACCCCTATTCCTCTCAGCACTGCCCTTTTACCACCTCCAGCCCCAAGGCTACCAGGGCTGATCTCACTCAGTCCTGTCCATGTCAGCGGACTCAGCCCTTCCTCACTCCCAGGCTCTTCCTGTCATCTCCCTTCTGGAGTCCCGAGGTTCTCAAGCCAGGGTGCCGATTCCATTCTTCATGAAGCTCCTTCCCACCTACAATAGATCAATGACACAGTCACTCGATGAAACTTTAAAAATGGAAGTGAGGTGATGTCACTTCTCAGATACTTCTAGAGTCTCCATAGCCCATTCAGATAAACCTCACAAACTCTCTGTTCATTGGCTCTGCTCCCAGACCTTTCATTTATCTGAGTTTTCCCAAGGTTTTCTCCCTATGATTCTGATCTCCTCCCTGTTCTTCCTTTGGCTCTGGATTTTGTACAGGTTAACGTCCATTTTGTGTAGCTGTCACACCCTCCTGTAGACGTCCTCGTGACAGGCCTGCCTTCTTTAATCTTGCTCAGTGCTATTGTTCCAGGGAACCCACCTTTGATAGTCAGGATGAAGGTCACAGTTGTCCCCTGTGGTAGACAGAATAATTTGTCTCCAAAGATGCTCACATCCTGACATCCCAAACCTGTGACTATGTCACACTTCATGGCAAAAAAAAAGAGAAAATAACTCTGGAATACTTAAGCATGTTGGAGAACATTGCAAAGGCTCTTATAAGGTGGAAGGTCAGAGAAGAATGGATAACAGAAGAAGAAGCAGGACGAGGTCATGCATCAAGAAATGTGGGTAGCCTCTATAAGTTGCGAAGGATAGGGAAATAGATTTTCCCACTAGAGCCTTCCAGAGAAATGCACCCTATTGATAGCTTGGCTGTAACCATATGAGACCTGTTTTATATTTACAACCTATAGACATGTAAGATGATTAAATTTGCTTTGCTGTCAGGTTTATGAAAATTGTTTAGAAAAACTAGGGTAAGCTAACATAAACACAAAATAATATAGACATGAATTCAATCCCCACCTCTATCCCCTCACCCCATGACCTGGTTACTTTCCTCTGTCTTTGGATGATAGGTTCATTATTTTACCCATCCATCCCTTTAACTTTCTGCTCTACTTAGAGAAAGATCAACTCCATGAGAGCAGGGAGTATTTTATTTGTTATTAAACCCCAATATTAGAATAACTTGCCAGATGCTAGATTCAAGAAAAATATTTGCCAAGTGGAAGATGTATTTGCCTTCTATCAACAGCAATATATCATTCTTAGGGTTCTCGTTAATGTTATGAGATGTTTTAAATGGAGTGGGTCACATACGGTGGCATACAGATATAATCTCAGCCCTTCGGAGATTGAGAAAGGGACATAGTGAGTTTGAGTATGGGTGACATTGCAAGTCTCAAATGGCCATAGACTCTGTCTCATAAGTAAGTAAATAAATAAATCAAACAATTAAAACTGTCCTTCCTAATATTAAGGGGTTTGCTGTATACTTTCAGCCCTGTCAGATGTATAAGACTGTTGGCAGTGTTCAATTATTTTGATACAGATGAATTAGCAGTTTTACACAAAAAAACCCACCCCCATGTTTTAAATGTCTTCAAATGTATTTCACATTTTAGGTTTTCAAAAGCAACTAGCATTCCAAAAGCATTAGCAAATTCAAACATTATGTCATTACCTAATAAAGAAAGCAATCTTTAAATTCCTGGCTAAATACCAACATCCTGAAATCACACAGCTTTGAATGTAAGAACTGATGAAAGTCTCCTGGTGAGAATTCCAAAGTATGTTTCTTAGAGGTTTAGGGAAGTAAAGCCCGCTGGGACATCTCCCCACCCCCTTCGTCTTGCTTTCCTGCTACCACACAGTCTCCCCTCTCTTTCAAACAGAAGACATGATGAAAGGTACTGCGTCCTGGTTTTTATGACTCAGCCATGATGGGTTTTCTCATCCTGACCCACGTCCCGGGGTCTTCTGGTTCTCCACTGCTGTCTGGGTCATGCGGAGTACCACTTTTCCCTCTCCTCTGAGACACGAGCATCACTCCATGTGGCCTTTCGGCTCCATGCTCCAAA